>NW_028318353.1:0-217500 GCF_062004578.1 Staurois parvus
TGTTTTCATCCTCTTTACTATTAATAAACCTTGGATAATGCACTAGGGGGGTGCGCCTCCTGTTTGCTCTTTTTTATATATTGTACATTCACATCAGTCCCTAACCCTCAAGGGGTGTACAATCTAAGGTCCCTAACTCACATTCATACATACACATACTAGGGACAATTTTAGACAGGAGCCAGTTAACCTACCAGCATGTCTTTGGAGTGTGGGAGGAAACCGGAGTACCCAGAGGAAACCCACGCAGGCACAGGGAGAACATGCAAACTCCAGGCAGGTGGTGCCGTGATTGGGATTTGAATCGACATAATACTGCTACTTCTATTAAGCTTTACATTTGTGCTGTTTGTATGTTTTCATCCTCTTTACTATTAATAAACCTTGGATAATGCACTAGGGGGGTGCGCCTCCTGTTTGCTCTTTTTTCAGTTGTTGATTTCCCTGTCTGAGGAGGGCAGCATTTCCGAAAGGCTATCTATACGTGATTTTGGTCCCGGTTCCCCTGCTTTCCTTTGGCATTTGATCCCTGGAGCGCTGGAGAGTTTATTCTATGATGTACAATAGATATGTAAAGCATTGCATGAATTGCAAGACCTCCTTCTCTCTAGTTCCCTGGTCTCCTCCTCCCATGCCCGCCTCCAGGACTTCTCCAGGGTGTCACCCATCCTCTGGAACTCCCTGCCCCAACCCATCAGATTATCACCTACTCTCCTCTCCTTTAGGCGCACCCTGAAAACCCACCTCTTCAGGGAAGCCTACCCCACCCCCTGCTAACCTGCCGACCTCCTCCCCTCTTCCTACCACCCCATCCCCCACAGCTATCTCCTCCTGTGCCACCATCCCCTCCCTCCTAGATTGTAAGCTCGAAAGAGCAGGGCCCTCGATCCCCTCATGTTCTGCATTGTATTGGTATTGTTCTGTCACATGTTCTGTCCCCCTTTGTAATGTACAGCGCTGAGCGAACTATTGGCGCTTTATAAATACTGTATAATAATAATAATAATAATTGATGGTGCTATACAAGTACCTGAAATAAATCAATAAAATAAATGACTCCTCTGTTCCTTTTGGGTACCACAACAGAAGTAAGGCACACATCATTTCCTCTGCCCCCCCCCCCCCCCCCCCATCACCAATGTGTGATCCGGCCTTTACTACCCCTATGTATTTGTTTAGGAAACCTCTCACACCCGGGACAAGAGTGCCAACAACTGAGCAAACAGGAGGATCTGTTATATGCAGCTTTACTGGAATACAGATGAGACCTGAACCCCGGAGTGACAGCAAGAGACTTTCTATTGACATGGAGCTTTCCGGAAAATGCAAGGTCAGTTCTAATCATTGATATGTTTCAGGTACTTATATATCGCCATCAATTTACATATATACTGTACATTCACATCCAGGGGCAGACTGACAACTCATGGGGCCCCCGGGCAATAGGGGATCATGGGGCCCCTGTGTCCTTGCCCAAACTCAAAAACACCTATGAAAAATGTACCAGGGGCATCTCATGGGGCCCCCTACTGACCCCGGGCCCTCAGGCAGTGCCCGAGTTTCCAAATGGTCAGTCCGCCCCTGTTCACACCAGTCCCTAACCCTCAAGGGGTGTACAATCTAAGGTCCATAACTCACATTCATACATACACATACTAGGGACAATTTAGACAGGAGCCAATTAACCTACCAGCATGTCTTTGGAGTGTGGGAGAAAACCGGAGTACCTGGAGGAAACCCACGCAGGCACAGGGAGAACACGCAAACTCCAGGCAGGTGGTGCTGTGGCTGGGATTTGAACCGACGACCCTAATACTGCCAGAACTAGTGGGCTTCTAGAGGAGTTTTTTTAGCTGTAAAAACACTCTAACAGTGAAAAATGCGGTAAAACACCGCAAACTCCAGACAGGTGGTGCCGTGGTTGGGATTCGAACCAACGACCCGAGTACTGCCAGGGACTCTCTATTGACATGGAGCTTGCCAGAAAATGCAAGGTCAGCTCTAATCATTGATATGTTTCAGGTACTTATATATCGCCATCAATTTACATATATACTGTACATTCACATCCAGGGGCAGACTGACAACTCATGGGGCCCCCGGGCAATAGGGGATCATGGGGCCCCTGTGTCCTTGCCCAAATTCAAAAACGCCTATGAAAAAGGTACCAGGTGCATCTCATGGGGCCCCCTACTGACCCCGGGCCCTCGGGCATTGCCCAAGTTTCCAAATGGTCAGTCCGCCCCTGTTCACATCAGTCCCTAACCCTCAAGGGGCGTACAATCTAAGGTTCCTAACTTACATCCATACATACACATACTAGGGACAATTTAGACAGGAGCCAATTTACCTACCAGCATGTCTTTGGAGTGTGGGAGGAAACCGGAGTACCCAGAGGAAACCCACACAGGCACAGGGAGAACACGCAAACTCCAGGCAGGTGGTGCTGTGGCTGGGATTTGAACCGACGACCCGAGTACTGCCAGAACTAGTGGGCTTCTAGAGGAGTTTTTTAGCTGTAAAAACGCTCTAACGGTGAAAAATGCGGTAAAACACCGCAAACTCCAGACAGGTGGTGCCGTGGTTGGGATTTGAACCAACAACATGAGTACTGCCGGGCTAACCACTTAGCTACTGTGCTGTATTCCTCAAAACACCATTATAAAGCTGAATTCCGAGTATAGAGTTTATGGCATAGTTCCATTAATCCAGTTTGTAAGTATATACTGTATATGACATACGTGTGAGTCCACTGTGGAAGCACAGAATCATTGTAGTAGTCAGCGCTACCACAGCAATTCTCACGGTCTTCTCTGTCCTGCTGTGCCAAGAAGCTGTCCTTTCGCATAGTGAACATGGAGGGGTGGGGGATCGCTTTCTCATCTAGAACGCCATTCACAGAACGCCTTGCATTTTACCCTGATTGGATAAGGTGGAGATCATGACATCACTGCGCTGCCTCTCCACCTCATCCACTCAGAGTTTGCATGTGTGGATTTTCAGGGTGCGCCTAAAGGAGAGGAGAGTAGGTGATAATCTGATGGGTTGGGGCAGGGAGTTCCAGAGGATGGGTGACACCCTGGAGAAGTCCTGGAGGCGGGCATGGGAGGAGGAGACCAGGGAACTAGAGAGAAGGAGGTCTTGCAATTCATGCAATGCTTTACATATCTATTGTACATTATAGAATAAACTCTCCAGCGCTCCAGGGATCAAATGCCAAAGGAAAGCCAGGGGAACCGGGACCAAAATCACCTATAGATAGCCTTTCGGGGATGCTGCCCTCCTCAGACAGGGAAATCAACAACTGAAAAAAAGAGCAAACAGGAGGCGCACCCCCCTAGTGCATTATCCAAGGTTTATTAATAGTAAAGAGGATGAAAACATACAAACAGCACAAATGTAAAGCTTAGTAGAGCGGTAGAGACGGCCATAATGGTGGCGTGGTGTCCGACTGTCAGTATGGTCGACCTCTGACGCGTTACAGGGACACCCACATCAGATTGCGTGGTCACCAGCTCTAAGGAAAGGGACTCATCCCCGAAATGTGTCAGTAAGCCGCCCATACTGACAGTCGGACACCCCGCCACCATTATGGCCGTCTCTACCGCTCTACTAAGCTTTACATTTGTGCTGTTTGTATGTTTTCATCCTCTTTACTATTAATAAACCTTGGATAATGCACTAGGGGGGAGCAAAAAATAAAAAAAAACAACAAAAACAAACAAACAAGGGCGCACTCTCATCGTGCATTACCGTGGTAATCCACGTATTTATTAATAAAAAAGGATTGTATACTCACAAACCAACGTGATAAAAAGCAGTAAGGTGGTCCACAAAAACAGTCACAATATGGCTGTGTCTAATGATGCGGATATGTTAACGCGTTTCGGGAGCTGTACCCACTTCCTCAGAGGGGGGTGCGCCTCCTGTTTGCACTTTTTTATATATTGTACATTCACATCAGTCCCTAACCCTCAAGGGGTGTACAATCTAAGGTCCCTAACTCACATTCATACATACACATACTAGGGCCAATTTAGACAGGAGCCAATTCACCTACCAGCATGTCTTTGGAGTGTTAGAGGAAACCAGAGTTCCTGGAGAAAACCCACACAGGCACAGAGAGAACATGCAAACTCCAGGCAGGGATCAAAGGGATCCAGGGATCAAATGCCAAAGGAAAGCCAGGGGAACCGGGACCAAAATCACCTATGGATAGCCTTTCGGGGATGCTGCCCTCCTCAGACAGGGAAATCAACAACTGAAAAAAAGAGCAAACAGGAGGCGCACCCCCCCTAGTGCATTATCCAAGGTTTATTAATAGTAAAGAGGATGAAAACATACAAACAGCACAAATGTAAAGCTTAGTAGTAGTAGCAGTATTATGTCGATTCAAATCCCAATCACAGCACCACCTGTCTGGAGTTTGCATGTTCTCCCTGTGCCTGCGTGGGTTTCCTCCGGGTACTCCGGTTTCCTCCCACACTCCAAAGACATGCTGGTAGGTGAATTGGCTCCTGTCTACATTGGTCCTAGTATGTGTATGTATGAATGTGAGTTAGGGACCTTAGATTGTACACCCCTTGAGGGTTAGGGACCTTAGATTGTACGCCCCTTGAGGGTTAGGGACCTTAGATTGTACGCCCCTTGAGGGTTAGGGACTGACGTGAATGTACAATATATACACACATATACATTGGCAGTGCTATATAACTGCCGGTAATAAATAAAACCAAAGACTGCAAATTACAACTACAGTTCCTGGAAGTCAGGAAGCCTTCCAACTGTTCCCTCTAATCACATCTGACAAGTGGCCCCAGGGACAATGTTCTCATTGCCATTCACAGCCAAACACAACATCTGCACCAGATGCCTCCCCTCCGCCATCCCCCCCCCCCCCCCCCCCACACACTCCCTGGCTGTGCAACAAATTCCCTCCAGCACTGCGAGGGTTAACCTAGTGGGACTGGCTGCTGTAGGCACGTAGGCTTCTCCCCTGGACTGTACCATTATACTAGGAATGGGGGGGGGAGGGTGGGCTTAGCCTTTATTCTTCACATTCATCACTCTTCTTTCTGGTATTTTAAATGAAATAGGGGGGGTTATTATACAGGGATCTATCAGGGCAGTTCAGGGGGTTAAATTCCATCTAAGGGAGATTTGGGACCCCCCCATGAGGCCAGCAGATGGGGGCAGCCTGTGTTAAGGGTGCAGAGCTGCTCATTCTGGCTGGCAGAGTGGGAGGTAAGCAGATCCTTTTATTGTCATCATCTTGTTACATTGTATCAGTGTGATTGGGATTTAGATACATTGTTTCCTGTTGCTGGGCTTTGTTTATAAACAGATCTCAGTGTGATCATGATTTGCATCCATTGTTTCCTGCCGTGTGATTGGACAGGAATGTCCCCCAATGTGTTATCGGCACATCTGGATCGCACTTCGCAGTCTAGACGTAAGACAGTTCTCTCCGGACTTGAGACCGATTCTGCGTTCGCTGAGTTTAGTGGCCACGCGCGTTTTACAAACGGTCAGGACTTGGCTTACAGGAGCAGGGGGCGGCCAGATATAATCGAAACAACGCATCCAGGGATGGCCAACGCAGATTGTGCGCAATTGTTTGTGAGCGACGGCGAAATAGACTTACCGTAAAATTGCGACTGCTACAGAAGAGCTCACCGCACACGTTACAATCTGATTGTACAATCTTCTTCAGCCCGGGTTCACACTTGTGCGATGCGGCATATCACATGTGATTCACAGAGGAACCGCGCCGCATTCCTGCGCAGGGGCGGACTGACCATTCGAGTGCTCGGGGCACTGCCTGAGGGCCCAGGGTCAGTAGGAGGCCCCATGAGATGTCCCTGGACCCTTTTTCATAGGCTTTTTTGAGTTTGGACAAGGACACAGGGGCCCCATGATCCCCTATTGCCCAGGGGCCCCATGAGTTGTCTGTCCGCCCCTGCCCTAATACTTCATCGAATGTGTTTATTAATGCAGTGTAAGTATCTGAATTTGACCTGGTGTCAGTCTCTAACAAACCCTGTACAGCAGAATTCAGACTAGGAGAGAGAAAGAGCACTAGGAGCCAATCAACTAACAAGAGACATTCTGATAGGAGGAGAGGGCAAAGTGACAGATGAGCTGATCAGTCTGCTACTTCTCATTTCACTGTCCAGTCACAGGCTGGGGAAAAGAAAAGACCTGTAAGTGTCACTTAACTGCAGCAGAGAAAAATCAAGCCTTCTGCCCTTCCAGACAGATTTGTGCAATGTGACAGAGCTGTGTAAATAAGTAGGACAGGATGGACAGAAAACATCCTTTTGTAGGTAAAACAGCTTCTTTATGTGTAATTCATGTATTTAGCTGTTTGCCTGGAGTTAAAGAGGAACTTCAGTCCCTTGTCATTTGATCCCTCCACATTTGGGGTCACCATCTTCAAATGGCATTTGATGGGTTTTGCCCAGCCTTCAGGACCTGCCAGAGACCTGCAGCACATCTCACATGCGCAGACACCCTGAGATCCAGCACCTTGTACCTGAGATGCCCCTGGTACCTTTCATTGGCTTTTTCATAGGCTTCTTTGGGTGTGGGTGAGGACACAGGGGCCCCATGATCCCCTATTGCCCGGGGGCCCCATGAGTTGTCAGTCCGCCCCTGTTCCTGCGCAAATCACATGCTAATTCTGTGCGGTGCGATTTGAGCCATACATTTGGTACGGCTTGAATTACACCGCATCTGCACCAAGAAGATGCAGGACCCTTTTTTTTGGCCCGCACTAGAATCGGATGGCACGGGTATTCTCACCTATGTGATTCGATTCTGCACATCGCACCGCGTTTTGCGGACTGATGTCAGGGTGTTGTTAACTTAAAGTGGAGCTCCACCCAAAAGGGGAAGTTCCGCTTTAAGGACTGCTCCTCCGCTCCACATTAAGGATTGCACCTTTGGGGGGCAGGGGGGGGAGTGGGTACCCGAATTTGACAGGTACCCGCTCCCACTTCCGGTCCGGGTCGCCTAGAGCGGAAGGTGTCCTCTCTCCCTGACATGTGACAGGTCCCAGAAGACTACAGGACCATTCATGAAGCGCAGCGCTGCTCGCGCATGCGCAGTGGGCACCCAGCTGTGAAGCCGCAAGCTGTCACAGCCGGGTGCCCACACTGAAGATGCCGGTGCCTGGAATACAAGACGGCTGTTGAAATGAGCTGCAGGGGACACACCACGGGACCGAGGGACAGGTAAGTGGCTGTTTTTTAAAAGTCAGCAGCTACAGTTTTTGTAGCTGGTGACTTTAACATTTTGACAGGGTGAGCGGAACACCGCTTTAACATACACACCCGCAGCGGTTCGCATGAACGGGGTGCAATGTGATGCAGTGCGGAGTTCGCACAGAAAACTAATTCCGCACCGCATCAGTGTGAACCCGGGCTCAGGATCAGTTCGCACTAGAGCACGGTGCAGGAAAGGTGCGTTCCATGAGCTTTTCCTGCACCGCATATCGACGCACTGCCCTTGCAAGATGTGTGCAGGTGCAATTAATTGTCAATGGCACCCCAAATGCATTTCGCAAACGCAAACCGTTTGCGCCCATCAAACCACACGGTACTGCGGTGCCATCTGATCTGGTGTGGCACAATCTGAAAAAGTAGTGCTTGTTTCTGGCGCATTTGGCAGCCCATTGAAATGAACGGGCTGTCAAAACCGAAACGCACGGGAATGCGTACATTCTAAACCTGCCCTCACACCATCCAGCAGAATTCGACAATTGCAGCCGGGCTGGGCTGTACGCAAGTTGCCACCACAATACTTTGCAATTTTATCCTCGGCTTGCAACATCTGTCTAATGCGCCTGTTAGCCCGGGTTCACACTGATGCGGTGCGGAATTGGCAGCGTTTTCTGTGCGAATTCCGAACCGCATCAAAATCGCACCCCGTTTATGCGAACCGCTGCTGGTGTGTATGTTAAGTTAACAACACCCCAAAATCGGTCCGCAAAAGCAGTGCGATGTGCAGAATCGGATTGCATAGATGTGAATACCCATGCGATCCGATTCTAGTGCGGACCCAAAAAAGGGTCCTGCATGTTATTGGTGCGGGTGCGGGTGCAGGTGCGGTGTGATCTGAGCCATACAAAATGTACGGCTCTGATTGCACTGTACACAAATCGCATGTGATTCTCCTAGGATTGCGGTGCGATTCCTGTGCGAATCACATGCGATACACCCAGAGGCATCCCTAGGGTTGGTGTCACCCGGTGCGATAACACTTGGCGACACCCCCTCCGACGATCCCCGCAGAATGGATCGGATCTGTGGATTGAGCATAATGGATTGGACTTCGATCCATTATGCTCCCCAATCCGCAGATCCGATCCATCCTGCGGGGATCGTCAGCTTGCTTTACAACTTACCTTTTCATGGAGCGGGTCCGGTGTCACCCCATGCGGTAGGTGTCACCAGGTTCCCCCCCCAGCAACCTGCCTAGGGACTCCACTGGATATACAGCACTGCATATATGTGAACCCGGGCTTCAGGTCAATGGGGGAGCGCCGCAACCATGAGCCTAACGAATGGCAGTATTATAATACAAAACCCGCCTTGGGTTGTTTATACAAAGAAAGTGCAATCAGATTGTAACATATGCAGGGGCCCAAAGATTCCAGTTCCATTTTTCTGAAGATGGCGGTTAGTTGTGTGGGTATCACTCAGTTTCTCGAAGCTGGCCACGCACTATACAATTTGATTGCACAATCTCCTTTAGATCTACCATCAACTATGCACTATGTGGGCCTGTGCAGTAGGACAGAAATTGGTTGGATTTTACAGGTTTGTCTTTATATTTTTTTTTTGCTAAATATATACAATTTATTAACCCCCTAACGTGTGTCTTCTGGCCCTTTAAGTAGTTTCTGATGCAGGGAGACGGGGTTTATGTGACGCCGTGATTGGGTGCCACAGTGGTCACATGATTGGAAAGCTCCCAATCGCTACTTAAGTATTTACCAGAGGCGGACTGACAACTCATGGGGCCCCCAGGCAATAGGGGATCATGGGGCCCCTGTGTCCTTGCCCAAACTCAAAAAAGCCTATGAAAAAGGTACCAGGGGCATCTCATGGGGCCCCCTACTGACCCCGGGCCCTCGGGCAGTGCCCGAGTTTCCAAATGGTCAGTCCGCCCCTGCTATTTACTAAGTAACGATCGGGAGATTTCTGTTAGCCGCCGGTAACTGTGCCAGGAGTGCACATTCTGGTACGCATATATATGCAGCCTCTCGGCGTTAGGGCCCACCCACCAAGACAACGCATATATGTGTCCTGGTGATGTGAACAGGTTAATAAGGAAAAATATATATATATATGTGTGTCAGTATATAATTTTGGTACATTTAAATGAGTTTAGATTGTGGTGTGTATGGCCACCCTTACATGATACAGTTTTGTACAATCTCCCTTGGGCATACCAGAACTATATATTATGAGGACCTACCTAAACTATCCAATCAATTTGTAGCCAAAGAAGTAGTCTCCTCGTAAACCTCCCTTCTCCTCCATTCTCCTCGTAAACCTCCCTTTTCCTCCATTCTCCTCGTAAACCTCCATTCTTCTCCATTCTCCTCATAAACCTCCATTCTCCTCATAAACCTCCATTCTCCTCGTAAACCTCCCTTCTCCTCCATTCTGCTCGTAAACCTCTGTTCTCCTCCATTCTCCTCGTAAACCTCCCTTCTCCTCCATTCTCCTCATAAACCTCCATTCTTCTCGTAAACCTCCATTCTTCTCCATTCTCCTCATAAACCTCCATTCTCCTCCATCCTCCTTGTAAACCTCCCTTCTCCTCCATTCTCCTCGTAAACCTCCCTTCTCCTCCATTCTCCTCGTAAACCTCCCTTCTCCTCGTAAACCTCCATTCTCCTCGTAAACCTCCATTCTCCTCATAAACCTCCATTCTCCTCCATCCTCCTTGTAATCCTCCCTTCTCCTCCATCCTCCTTGTAAACCTTCTTTCTCCTCCATCCTCCTCGTAAACCTCCCTTCTCCTCCATTCTCCTCGTAAACCTCCCTTCTCCTCCATTCTCCTCGTAAACCTCCATTCTTCTCCATTCTCCTCATAAACCTCCATTCTCCTCATAAACCTCCATTCTCCTCGTAAACCTCCCTTCTCCTCCATTCTGCTTGTAAACCTCTGTTCTCCTCCATTCTCCTCATAAACCTCCATTCTCCTCCATCCTCCTTGTAAACCTCCCTTCTCCTCCATTCTCCTCGTAAACCTAACTTCTCCTCCATTCTCCTCGTAAACCTCCCTTCTCCTCCATTCTCCTCGTAAACCTCCATTCTTCTCCATCCTCCTTGTAAACCTCCCTTCTCCTCCATTCTCCTTGTAAACCTAACTTCTCCTCCATTCACCTCGTAAACCTCCCTTCTCCTCCATTCTCCTCGTAAACCTGCCTTCTCCTCCATTCACCTCGTAAACCTCCCTTCTCCTCCATTCTCCTCGTAAACCTCCATTCTTCTCCATTCTCCTCATAAACCTCCCTTCTCCTCATAAACCTCCATTCTCCTCGTAAACCTCCCTTCTCCTCCATTCTGCTCGTAAACCTCTGTTCTCCTCCATTCTCCTCATAAACCTCCATTCTCCTCGTAAACCTCCATTCTTCTCCTTTCTTCTCATAAACCTCCATTCTCCTCCATCCTCCTTGTAAACCTCCCTTCTCCTCCATTCTCCTCGTAAACCTCCCTTCTCCTCCATTCTCCTCGTAAACCTCCCTTCTCCTCGTAAACCTCCATTCTCCTCGTAAACCTCCATTCTCCTCATAAACCTCCATTCTCCTTCATCCTCCTTGTAATCCTCCCTTCTCCTCCATCCTCCTTGTAAACCTTCTTTCTCCTCCATCCTCCTCGTAAACCTCCCTTCTCCTCCATTCTCCTCGTAAACCTCCCTTCTCCTCCATTCTCCTCGTAAACCTCCCTTCTCCTCCATTCTCCTCGTAAACCTCCCTTCTCCTCCATTCTCCTCGTAAACCTCCCTTCTCCTCCATTCTCCTCGTAAACCTCCATTCTTCTCCATTCTCCTCTATGGAGTGGCAGGTGTAAACATCTGATCCACCAAAAAGGGACCCAATTCCCCTTCCGTCCATCGGATTGGATGAAAATGGACAGGCGGCCTGTTTTCATCCAACTGCCCACTGAGGAGAGCAAGCTGCTCTGTGTCTGCTCTGCAGCAGCGGAGGGGACACAGAGCTGACATCCACTTGCTTAGCGGGGATTAGCGGAGAGATCCCCCCGCTGAGCAAGCGGATCCGCTACAGGGGTCCGCCCCATGTGAAAGAACCCATAATGGGAGAGATTTGCTAAGACTGGAGCACTCAAAACCTGGTGCAGCTGTGCATGGCGGCCAATCAGCTCCTAACTTCGGCTTGTTCAGTTAAGCTTTGACAATAAAATCTGGAAGCTGATTGGTTTCTATGCAGAGCTGCACCGGATTTTGCACCCTGCGGTTTTAGTAAATAACCCCCAATGTTTCTCAGGCTGATGTCTTGTGTCTGTGGGTTACCAACACCTATACCCCATGCCAGGAAAACCAACCTGAATTCAGCTATGGTGAGACTACAAGTCCCAGTGTGCTGAATCAAACCATGCCATTAGGCTCCATTCACTTTATGCAGGTGCGATAGAGTGCATGTACGTTGTCACACGGCTCTGGGCGTTCACTCATTTCATTGGGCTGCCCTACGCATGAGAAATGCACCAAAAAAGTCCTTGACTCTTTTGCAAAATCCTGCTGCACCAAAACGCATTAGCAGATGCATGGGGGTGCTATTAACAACGGCACTGATGCATGGGGGTGCTAGTAACAATGGCACTGTGACACGCGTTTCAGTGCGTGTTATTAGCGTGTGCCATTCGGCGTGCATTCCCGACACACGCCAGTGCTGTATTTTGGTTGTCTGCCCTAGGCAAGAATAAATAGGCGACCCCCCTTTAATGGTGGTCTACCGTTCCTGTATACTCTTTATGGCACACAATTATTTGTATTGTTACATTTTGTTTTATTTTGTTATTCAATAAAGATTCTGTCTTTTTGATAAAAAAAAAAATAAAAAATTGGGGACCCCCCCCACCCCATGTGGGGTAGGGTGGGGGAGAGAGAGAGAGAGATTCCAGCACTCACCCGCCAGCCACCCCGGAATCCATGATGAGGAAAGCCCAACGTCTTCCTTCTGCGCAGATCTCTGACAATGATCCGGGAACGAGAGTCGGACACCCTTCAGCAGACCGCACCAGGGGCGGACTGACAACTCATGGGGCCCCCGGGCAATAGGGGATCATGGGGCCCCTGTGTCCTTGCCCACACTCAAAAAAGTCTATACAAAAGGTACCAGGGGCATTTCATGGGGCCCCCTACTGACCCCGGGCCCTCGGGCAGTGCCCGAGTGCTCGAATGGTCAGTCCGCCTCTGGACCGCACTGCTGTGCCACACCTGCTCCCCCTCCTCAGTCACCGGCTGCCACATGTGTCACTTCTGTGGGAGGGTGGTGCCGCCCCCCTTAAGAATGCTGCCCTATGCAAACGCCTGCGGTAAATATAGTAAAAAATGGGACTCAGCGAGCGCTTATATATAAAGCAGCTGATACACTAAAAAGGAAACCATAAACCTTCTAAAATAAAAAAATATATATAAAAGTATATATACTAGAAACAATATAAATGCCAAAAACGCATATAATTAAATGTCACAATAAAACCACCGGTATAGACACATAAAACTGCACAAAAGTACTAATAACTAGGATACTGAAATAATGTCCAATATGAATGCGGATAGATATTTCAGATAGATGACTCTTAATATCCCATAAAACTGCACAAGGTGCTCATATATTAAAATATGACATTAAATTGAATAATAAAATTATATCATTATTCCATTTAATGTCATATTTTAATATCTGAGCACCTTGTGCAGTTTTATGGGATATTAAGAGTCATCTATCTGAAATATCTGCCTGCGGTAAATATGCCCCTGACACTGATGTGTGAACATAGCCTGACTGTCCATTGCATATAATAGTAGTTATCTGGTTGGAATTTAGATCACATGGCTTCAGTACAGGGGCGGACTGACAACTCATGGGGCCCCCGGGCAATAGGGGATCATGGGGCCCCTGTGTCCTTGCCCAAACTCAAAAAAGCCTAAGAAAAAGGTACCAGGGGCATGTCATGGGGCCCCCTACTGACCCCGGGCCCTCAGGCAGTTTCCAAATGGTCAGTCCGCCCCTGCTTCAGTACATACAAGTAGATGTACACTCATTCACTACAATCTCATATAAGGTTTGCCAAATTATTACAGGCAGCACACTGGCTAAGTGGTTAGCACTTCCACCTGGCAGCAGTTGGGTCGTTGGTTTAAATCCCAACCACAGCACCACCTGCCTGGAGTTTGCATGTTCTCCCTGTGCCTGCGTGGGTTTCCTCCCACACTCCAAAGACATGCTGGTAGGTTAATTGGCTCCTGTCTAAATTGTCCCTAGTATGCAGGGGCAGACTGACCATTTGGAAATTCGGGCACTGCCCGAGGGCCCGGGGTCAGTAGGGGGCCCCATGAGATGCCCCTAGTACCGTTTTCATAGGCTTTTTTGAGTTTGGGCAAGGACACAGGGGCCCCATGATCCTCTATTGCCCGGGGGCCCCATGAGTTGTCAGTCCGCCCCTGGTATGGACACATAGGATAACATGCTGGGGGGTTTACTGGCTGTAGAAAGCAATGTCAAAAGCCAAAAACAGCCGCTGTAAAAATGTCCCGTGTGCATGAGGACTTAGGGACTGATATGAATGTACAGAATCTCCCAGAAGTGAGTCCACCCCTCACATTTTTGTAAATATTTTATTCTATCTTTCCATGTGACAACACTGAAGAAATGACACTTTGCTACCTCCAAGAGCACCACTGCCTTGCTAAAGAAGCTGAGGGTAAAGGTGATGGACTGGCCAAGCGTGTCTCCAGACCTAAACCCTATTGAGCATCTGTGGGGCATCCTCAAACGGAAGGTGGAGGAACACAAGGTCTCCAACATCCACCAGCTCCATGATGACGTCATGGAGGAGTGGAAGAGGACTCCACAGGCAACCTGTGAAGCTCTGGTGACCTCCATGCCCAAGAGGATGAAGGCAGTGCTGGAAAATAATGGCGGCCACACAAAATATTGAAACTTTGGGCCCAATTTGGACCTTGTCACTTAGGGGTGGACTCACTTTTGTTGCCAGCGGTTTAGACATTAATGGCGGTGTGTTGAGTGATTTTGAGGGGACAGCAAATTTACATGTTATACAAGCTGTACACTGACTACGTCACATTGTAGCAAAGTGTCATTTCTTCAGTGTTGTCACATGAAAAGGTAGAATCAAATATTTACAAACATGTGAGGGGTGGACCCACTTCTGGGAGATACTGTGTATATATATATATATATATATATATATATACACATTGTATACAGTCTGGGGGAGGGGTGGACTCACTTCTGGGAGATACTGTATATATATACACATTGTATACAGTCTGGGGGAGGGGTGGACTCACTTCTGGGAGATACTGTATATATATATATATATATATATATACACATTGTATACAGTCTGGGGGAGGGGTGGACTCACTTCTGGGAGATACTGTATATATATATATATATACACATTGTATACAGTCCGGGGGAGGGGTGGACTCACTTCTGGGAGATACTGTGTATGTAAAGCGCTGCGTAAATGGACGGTGCTATATAAGTACCAGTAATAAATAAATAATTCCAAGAGCCATTTTTGGTATTTCTAAATCTTCAGCTTTCTTTAAAATAATCCCTTGGGGTTCCTGCCATGAAGGTCCTTGTTCAGGCACTTCCTGTCGTGAGATGACAACGCTCTGTCTTGGTCTACCAACTGTGCTCCTGTGTTGCCACCCTCTCAACTCAACTTTCAATGGGGACTACAAGTGGCCATCCTGAGAAATGTCATGCAGCCATCACTGGAGTGTATGTAGGCAGAAAGAGGCTGTAGGAGATCAGCAGCACTGAGTTGTAACAAAATAATAAATGTGGGGAAGGGGGGCACTTAAGTGGAATTGGGCCATTTGGAAACTCGGGGACTGCCCGAGGGTCCGGGGTCAGTAGGGGGCCCCATGAGATGCCCCTGGTAACCTTTTCATAGGCTTTTTTGAGCTTTTTTGAACACGGGCCCCATGATCCCCTATTGCCCGGGGGCCCCATGAGTTGTCAGTCCGCCCCTGAATTGGGCTTTAAAAATGTATTTATTACAGGTACTTATATAGCACCATTAATATTGTACATTCACATCAGTCCCTAACCCTCAAGGGGCGTACAATCTAAGGTCCCTAACTCACATTCATACAGACACATACTAGGGACAATTTAGACAGGAGCCAATTCACCTACCAGCATGTCTTTGGAGTGTGGGAGGAAACCGGAGTACCCGGAGGAAACCCACACAGGGAGAACATACAAACTCCAGGCAGGTGGTGTCATGGTTGGGATTTGAACCAACAACTCTAGTGCTGCCAGGTGGAAGTGCTAACCATTTATCCACTGTGCTGCCCAAAAAATCTATAACTTAATTAATATTGAGCAGAAGCCATGAGACTTTCCCTTTAATATCTGTCAGTATGTATTCTGATAGTGACGCAGTGCTTGTATAGAGCAGCATAGGGACAGATCTATGAATGGAGCTGTAATCTTCTGGTCTGTCCCTCTGGTTCTGCAGTCCCCCGCCGTGCTGCAAGATTGATACCTCTTCCCCCGCCATCCCCTTCCTTTCTGCTCTGGAACATGTGAAGGTCAGTGACTGAGGTTAAAGCCTGCAGGCTAATATTGTGTTCAATTCGATATTCATGAGCTCTGTGAATGGTCCAGTGCCCAGTCCATTCATTTGCCGCCAGCCAAGAGTAACTATTCATATGGCCATCTTAAAGCTGACCTTCACCCTCTACATCTTGCCTGTTACAAAACTGGACACTGTATTATTTTCTTTTTTTTTGGACAGGGGAGTTATTTTATTTTTTTATTTGCTGGTTCTGGTCCACCCACTTCCTAGTTCCCCAACAAGTCTTCAGGGCAATATACGCCAAACTGCACATGCACTGGGAACGCTTTACTGCACTGTGTATGTGCTGGGAACGCTTTACTGCACTGTGCATGTGCTGGGAACGCCTTACTGCACTGTGCATGCGCTGGGAACGCCTCACTGCACTGTGCATGCGCTGGGAACGCCTTACTGCACTGTGCATGCGCTGGGAACGCCTTACTGCACTGTGCATGCGCTGGGAACGCCTTACTGAACTGTGCATGCGCTAGGAACGCCTTACTGCACTGTGCATGCACTAGGAACGCCTTATTGCACTGTGCATGCGCTGGGAACGCCTTACTGCACTGTGCATACACTGGGAATGCCTTACTGCACTGTGCATGTGCTGGGAACGCCTTACTGCACTGTGCATGCACAGGGAACGCCTCACTGAACTATGCATGTGCTAGGAACACCTTACTGCACTGTGCATGTGCTAGGAACGCCTTACTGCACTGTGCATGTGCTAGGAACGCCTTACTGCACTGTGCATGCGCTAGGAACGCCTTACTGCACTGTGCATGTGCTGGGAACGCCTTACTGCACTGTGCATGTGCTGGGAACGCCTTACTGCACTGTGCATGTGCTGGGAACGCCTTACTGCACTGTGCATGCACAGGGGACGCCTTACTGCACTGTGCATGCACAGGGGACGCCTTACTGAAATGTGCATGTGCTGGGATTGCCTTACTGCACTGTGCATGTGCTAGGAACGCCTTACTGCACTGTGCATTCACTGGGAACGCCTTACTGCACTGTGCATGTGCTGGGAACGCCTTACTTCACTGTGCATGCACAGGGGACGCCTTACTGAAATGTGCATGTGCTGGGATTGCCTTACTGCACTGTGCATTCACTGGGAACTCCTTACTGCACTGTGCATGCGCTAGGAACGCCTTACTGCACTGTGCATGCGCTGGGAACGCCTTACTGCACTGTGCATGCGCTAGGAACGCCTTACTGCACTGTGCATGCGCTGGGAACGCCTTACTTCACTGTGCATGCGCTAGGAACGCCTTACTGCACTGTGCATGCGCTGGGAACGCCTTACTGCACTGTGCATGCGCTGGGAACGCCTTACTGCACTGTGCATGCGCTGCTGCATGTCATCAGGGGGTCCAAGAGGTAGAAGTTGGCCTTCTGATGATGCAGCACCTGGAGTGCTGAGATGAAGCGGCAGCTTACAGCAGACCATACTGGTTTACTGGGTGGGTGAGTATGTTTTTTGTGGACAAAACCACCACTGAACATCTTAGTTTTCGGACACACCAGTTATAATATGCTACTATGTGAGGACATTAGCCTGAAGGAGTTCCTTTTTTACTACTGCTTTAAAGGATAAATTCACCATTGGTAACATGTGACATGTTACACCCGTATTTAGAGTGTAACATGTAAAATACTATCGAAAAGTGCCCATTCGATCTCCCCTGTGACAGCAGGCGGGGGATCCTCTCCCCGCACCTGACCACACAGTTACATCATTCATTCACAGCGATCTGCCAATGAATGAACTACAACTACCATCTGCCACCGCGGCTTGTAGTTCTCAATGAACTATGAGGGCGCTGGTGAGCGCTCTTGTAGGTCATCGATCTTCCTGCTTTCCAGTAACTGTCAGCCAGTATAAGCTGACAGCTATACTGAGATTCTGCAGGAGCCTAACATTGCACCTGTCATCTGCTGATTGCAATGCTCTGCAGGCTGCAGAAAAAAATGATTTTTTTTTTAGCTGCAGAAGTATGTGCATTTATTATTTTTTTAAAGGTGAAATTATCCTTTTAAGATACAAATGAATGCAGTGTATATTAAAGTGATTGTAAAGGTTCCCATTTCACACTGCCCTCCATCATGCTCCTGTCCTGTCCTGAAGAGGTGGATCCAGGGGCGGACTGTCAACTCATGGGGCCCCCGGGCAATAGGGGATCATGGGGCCCCTGTGTCCTTGGCAAAACTCAAAAAAGCCTATGAAAAAGGTACCAGGGGTATCTAATGAGGCCCCCTACTGACCCCGGGCCCTAGGGCAGTGCCCGAGTTTCCAAATGGTCAGTCCGTCCCTCGGTGGATCTTAAACAGAAAGGGGTAGGACAAATTTAGATGCGGGGGATGCCTGATTTTAATCTTGCCTAGGGCAGCACAAAACCAAACTACACCACTGTGTGTCCGCACCTATGTGATCTGATTCTGCACATCGCACTGCATTTTGCAAACTGATTTCAGGGTGTTGTTAATGGCACAGAAACTGGTGTGAATTCTGCACTGCATCAGTGTGAACCAGGGCTAAAGGGGGGTGATTCTTTTCAATACCCATTGTAGGTCGTTCAAATTGCACATGCTGGTAGAGTAACTCTTCTTCTATAGTAAATTTTCTTTTTTTTAATTGCAGGTTAATAATGGATTCCAAGCAGACGCAATGTGCCTTCATTGAGTTCTTGATGAAGGAGGGGTGCAGACTATCTAACATCCACAGAAGGCTACAGAATGATGACACCATTGACAAGAGTCACCACTGACAAGACATTGCTCTTCTCAATGGTGTCATCTCTGTAAACATTCTGTAGCCTTCTGTTGATGTCAGATAGTCTGCACCCCTCCTTCATCAAGAACTCAATGACAGCAGGTTGCTTCTTCTTGGAATCCATTATATACCTGCAATGAAAAAGAAGAAGACAATTTACTATAGAGGAAGAGTTACACTACCAACATGTGAATTTGAAAGACCTATGGAAGTTAATAAAAACGTTATCCTCACTTTTGCATTATTCTGGATGCAGCCCTCGTACTGGTCTTCTTCCTGACTCTAGCAGGGTCCATCCAGCTGTACACCCAGTCCAGTGCTGCTGGCTCTCTAAGGTGCTTTGGGCCCTGGTCATATGCTCACCTCCGCGTACAATGTAGGGTTAGTAGCCCTGCACTGCGCATGATGATGCTGATGGAGCTCCCACAATCTGACCTAAAAACAGTGCTGGAGCGAGGGATAGGGGAAAGTTGGCCATATACTACCCTGTTTCCCTGAAAATAAGACCTACCCCAAAAAAAAGACATACGGTACCTCGAAAATAAGTCCTACCCAAAAAATAAGACCTACCCCGAAAATAAGACCTACCCCAAAAATAAGACCTATCCCGAAAATAAGACATACCTTGAAAATAAGACCTACCCCAAAAATAAGTCCTACCCCGAAAATAAGAACTACCCTGAAAATAAGTCCTACCCTGAAAATAAGAACTACCCTGAAAATAAGTCCTACCCTGAAAATAAGAACTACCCTGAAAATAAGTCCTACCCCAAAAATAAGACCTAGTACTATTTTTGGGAATTGCTAAAGTTTAAGACCTACCCAGAAAATAAGACCTAGTTGTGATCAGGGCTTTTTTTCAGCCTGAGTGTGGTAGAACGCCATTCCGCCACCTCCGGCACTGGCCCTGTGCACACCAATATTTACTGCCTCTGATAAACACAGAAGCGAGGCTTTTGTGTTTGCAAATGACAGTCCTTCTTCTAAGTGACAGCACCATCCACTCCTGCAGAACCCCCCTACCTCTGTACTCACTGTGGGACAGGGAAGGAACAGATATCTACGGGCGCAGTGTGTTTAGGGGTGGAGCATCTCCTCCTGCAGCCTAATGCATGGAAGCCGATGCCCCAGGGGTGATCACCAGCCAACGGGGAAGAGGCGGAGCGGTGAGTTTGGTGCTTTTGGCAGTGTGGTCAGGTGCCAAGTCCTGCTGGAAAATGAAGTCAGCATCCCCATAAAGCTCGTCTGCGGAAGGAAGCATGAAGTGCTCCAAAATCTCCTGGTAGACGGCTGCGTTGACCCTGAACTTAATGAAGCACAGTGGACCAACACCAGCAGATGACATGGCTCTCCAAATCAACACAGACTGTGGAAACGTCACACTGGACTTCAAGCATCTTGCAGTGTGTGCCTCTCCATTCTTCCTCCATACTCGGGGTCCTTGGGCCTCTCCATTCTTCCTCCATACTCGGGGTCCTTGAGCCTCTCTATTCTTCATCCATACTCGGGGTCCTTGGGCCTCTCCATTCTTCCTCCATACTCGGGGTTCTTGTGCCTCTCTATTCTTCCTCCATACTCGGGGTCCTTGGGCCTCTCCATACTTCCTCCATACTTGGGGTCCTTGTGCCTCTCCATTCTTCCTCCATACTCGGGGTCCTTGTGCCTCTCTATTCTTCCTCCCTACTCGGGGTCCTTGTGCCTCTCCATTCTTCCTCCATACTCGGGGTCCTTGGGCCTCTCCATTCTTCCTCCATACTTGGGGTCCTTTGTTTCTAAATGAGATGCAAAAGTTGCTCTCATCAGAAAAGAGGACTTTGGACCACTGAGCAACAGGTCCAGGTCTGTTTTTCTTTAGCCCAGGTAAGACGCTTCTGACGTTGTTTGTTGTTCAGGAGCGGCTTGACAAGAGGAATACGACATTTGAAGCCCATGTTCAGGATCCGTCTGTGTGTGGTGGCTCTTGATGCACTGACTCCAGCCGCAGTCCATTCCTTGTGAAAGTCCCCAACACTTTTGAATGGCCTTTTCCTGACAATCCTCTCCAGGCTGCGGTCATCCCTGCTACTTTTTCTTCCACACTTTTCCCTTCCACATAACTTTCTATTAATGTGCTTTGATACAGCACTTTGGGAATTTCTTTTGCAATTACCTTTTGAGTCTTTCCCTCCTTATGGAGGGTGTCAATGATGGTGTCAGGTCAGCAGTCTTTACCATGACTGTGATTCCTACTGAAACAGACTGTGAGACCATTTAAAGGCTCAGGAACCCTTTGCAGGTGTTATGGCTGAATGAGCAGATTAGAGTGGGACACTTTGAGCCGAGAATATTCCACCTTTTCACAATATTCTCATTTTCTGAGATTGTGGATTTGGGGTTTTCATGAGCTGTAAGCCATAATCATCACAGTGATGACAAATCACGGCTTGAATTATCTTGCTTTGCATGTAATGAGTCTATCTCATATATTAGTTTCACCTTTTAAGTTGCTGCACTGAAATAAATGAACTTTTGCACGATATTCTAATTTTTCGAGTTTCACCTGCGTATATATATATATATATATATATATATATATATATATATGTATATATATATTTTTGTTTTGTTTTGTTTTGTTTTTTTATTTTTATTTTTTTTTGTTTTGTTTTTTTATTTTATTTTTTTTTACAAAGACCCTGGAAAATGAAATAGCGATCATTGCAATTTTTTTATGTCACGTTATCTGCGCAGCGGTTTTTCAAATGCAATTTTTTTTTAAATACACTTTAATGGAATAAAAAAAATAGCACAATACATACCACAATTTCATTGTAAAATATGAAGGATGATGCTACGGTGAGTGAATAGATACCTAACATGTCACGCTTTAAAATGGCGCACGCTCGTGGAATGGCAACAAACTACGGTACTTTAAAAAATCCATAGGCGACGCTTTAAAAATTCTCTGTGTATTTTATTTTGCTCTGTCTGAGCTGTATAACAGGCTTGCAAAGGAAGGGAGCCCTGCTCACCTTTGTGTGTTTTCTGTCACACCATTTATAAAAGATACTTTAGAAAACTGAATCCAAATCTCTTTGCTGTTGTTTTTTTTTTTTTACGATATTGCGGTATTGGGGCGGTTAAGAAAAAGGTACTTGTGTATGTCCAGCCTAGGTGCATAGAACATCCTTCAATGGCCCATTAAGTGCTTATAGCACAAGTTTGACATGTTAATGAATGGCGCAGCACATACCTCCTACAAAGATTCAAGTAAATTGCCTCTCGGGTTATCAGGAAGGAATTTTTTCCCCGCAGGAGCAAATTGTATCATGCTTTGATGGGGTTTTTGCCTTTTTTGATCAACTGTGGGTGTGGGATTATAACTTTTTTTTTGGTTGAACTGGATGAACTTTAGTCTTTTTTCAGCCAGGCTAACTATGTAACTATGTAAAGTCACCCAGACACTTTTATTTCAGTTTTGGATGGAGTGGGAAATGGTTAGAACCTCTCTCAGGTTTTTATTGCTGCTAGTGTCCCCGCTGGGTAGATTCCCTCAATTCCCATTCGGGTGAATAATGTAGAATATTTGGTCTGTCCTGTGACCAGGGGTGGACTGACCATTTGGAAACTCAGGCACTGCCCGAGGGCCCGAGGTCAGTAGGGGGCCCCATGAGATGCCCCTGGTACCTTTTTCATAGGCTTTTTTAAGTTTGGGCAAGGACACAGGGGCCCCATGATCCCCTATTGCCCGGGGGCCCCATGAGATGTCAGTCCGCCCCTGCCTGTGACAATCAAACATCTATCAATCAGATTCAAACCTTCCTTGGAAATCTGAATGTGCTTGGCAATGCAAAAAGCATATAAAAAGAAAGTTATAGGAAGACACAGGCTTCAGGAAGTAAGGGCCCAGTGAACCTGTGAGGTGCCCCATAGATTCTGGCTACACTAGATTAGTGATAATTCACAATAAAGCCTAAAGCAGACTATAGATTCTGTGATTTTCTTTCCTTCCACCATGGTTAGAAGAAAACAAATATAGTGGAATTGTGTTCTGTCGGCAGGGAGCCTTCCTGGCTGACAGAACACAATGATTAGTGCAAGCAGTATAGCTGCCAGCAGTAATCGAATGTAAAAAATGGATCGACATGGGTACAACCAGCCTGCCCAAAGATGGACTGAATATCGGCCACTTCCTACTAAACCGGTCGAGATTCGATCCATTGATGGCTGGCTTTAGTTTAGTTTTTTTTTTTTTTAAATCAGCACAAGGGACGTGATTTATTATCAATCCAATGTGTCCCTTGTGCTGCTGGGACCTGCGTTCATTGAAACCTTCCTTTTAGGTCTAGAAACCTCCACTTCTCTTTTTGATACGTGTGTACTTAACCACTTCATGTCCAGACACTTTCATCCCCTTCCAGTCTGGACACTTTCACCCCCTTCCTGTCCGGACACTTCCCCCCCCTTCCAGTCCGGACACTTTCACCCCCTTCCTGTCCGGACACTTTCCCCCCCTTCCAGTCCGGACACTTTCACCCCCTTCCAGTCTGGACACTTTCACCCCATTCCAGTCCGGACACTTTCACCCCCTTCCAGTCCGGACACTTTCACCCCCTTCCTGTCCGGACACTTTCCCCCCCTTCCAGTCTGGACACTTTCACCCCATTCCAGTCCGGACACTTTCACCCCCTTCCAGTCTGGACACTTTCACCCCCTTCCTGTCCGGACACTTTCCCCCCCTTCCAGTCCGGACACTTTCACCCCCTTCCTGTCCGGACACTTTCCCCCCCTTCCAGTCTGGACACTTTCACCCCATTCCAGTCCGGACACTTTCCCCCCCGTCCTGTCTGGACACTTTCCCCCCTTCCAGTCCGGACACTTTCACCCCTTCCAGTCTGGACACTTTCCCCCCCTTCCTGTCTGGACACTTTCCCCCCTTCCAGTCCGGACACTTTCCCCCCCTTCCAGTCCGGACACTTTCACCCCTTCCAGTCCAGACACTTCTCCCTCTTCCAGTCCGGACGCTTTCACCCCCTTCCAGTCCGGACGCTTTCCCCCCTTTCCAGTCCGGACGCTTTCACCCCCTTCCTGTCCGGACGCTTTCCCCCCCTTCCAGTCCGGACGCTTTCCCCCCCTTCCAATCCGGACACTTCCCCCTCTTCCAGTCCGGACGCTTTCACCCCCTTCCTGTCCGGACGCTTTCCCCCCCTTCCAGTCCGGACGCTTTCCCCCCCTTCCAGTCCGGACGCTTTCCCCCCCTTCCAGTCCGGACGCTTTCCCCCCCTTCCAGTCCGGACGCTTTCCCCCACTTCCAGTCCGGACACTTTCCCCCCCTTCCAGTCCGGACACTTTTACCCCTTTCCAGTCCGGACACTTTCACCCCCTTCCAGTCCGGACACTTTCCCCCCCTTCCAGTCCGGACACTTTCACCCCCTTCCAGTCCGGACACTTTCACCCCCTTCCAGTCCGGACACTTTCACCCCCTTCCAGTCCGGACACTTTCCCCCACTTCCTGCCCAGGCCAATTTTCAGCTTTCAGTGCTATCACACTTTGAATGACAATTGCGCGGTCATGCAACACTGCATCCATATGAATTTTGTAGCATTTTTTTGAGACAGATAAAACTTTATATTGGTGGTATTTATTCACCGCTGGGATTTTATTTTTTTTTTTTGCTATATAAACGAAAAAGTACAAAAATTTTGAAAAAAAGTGTTTTTCTTATAAAATTTTGCAAATAAATAATCTTTCTTCAGAAATATTGGCCAAAATTTATTCAGTTATCTTTTTAGTAAAAAACAATAACCCAAATTAGTTTATTATTAGTATCCGTTTTTGTGCCCAGGGAGTTAGGGGCACAGCTCTCGTAATCTATTAATACTGTATCTGTGTACATACTGTAGCCTAATATCCAGACATTATAGTTTCATAGTAGAGGGTATCAATAAAAATGTCATTTTCATTGAGTTGTCCAGCAAGTTTGTTATTAAGGCTTCTTGTTTATTGCAGATATGACCACTGACCTTCGGAAGAGGAAAAAAGACAAAGAGACGGAAAATGGCACGCATCAAGAAACTGTGGACAAAGAAGAAAGCAAGGAAGAAAAGAACCCCTTGTTTTGGTATAAATTCTTTAAAAGAACAAGTATTGTTTTCTTAGTAATCACCTTACTAATTGGGGTAAAGCTGTACCGTGATAATGAACTAGTAAAGCAGCAGGAAGCAGCTCTCCGGGCGCTTGGCACCGAAGGCCTTTTCCTTTTCTCTTCCTTGGATAGCAACAAGGATATGTACATAAGTCCTGAGGAGTTTAAACCCATAGCTGAAAAACTCACCGGGATTACCCCAGTGTCTGACTATGAAGAAGAGGAGGACCTGGATCCCAATGGGGAAACCCTTTCAGTGACTGCCCATTTCCAGCCTCTACTCATGGAAACCATGACTAAGAGCAAGGATGGCTTTTTAGGTATCACCAACAGCGCCCTTTCTGGACTGAGAAACTGGACTATCCCAGCAGCACCAACTACAATTTTCTTTGCCAAACAGTTTAAAGCCTTTCTCCCACCAAAGCACAAATTAGATCTTGGAGATCCTTGGTGGATTATCCCAAGTGAGTTAAATATCTTCACAGGATACCTACCCAATAACCGAATTTATCCACCTCCTCCAAAGGGAAAAGAAGTTATCATCCATAAACTGTTGTCCATGTTTCATCCTCGTCCATTCATAAAAACCAGGTTTGCTCCTCAAGGTTCAGTGGCTTGCATCCGTGCAATCGGTGACTTCTATTATGACATTGCTTTCCGGATTCATGCCGAGTTCCAGCTTAATGAACCACCCAATTATCCGTTTTGGTTTTCTCCAGGTCAATTCACTGGTCATATTGTCATCTCCAAAGATGGCTCTCATGTGAGATACTTCAAGATGTATGTCCCTAATAACCGGACTTTGAATGTTGATATGGAATGGCTGTATGGAGCAAGTGAAAGCAGTAATATGGAAGTGGATATTGGCTACCTGCCTCAGATGGAAATAGAGTCCATGGGTCCCTCTATCCCGTCAGTCATCTATGATGAGAACGGAGATGTCATCGACAGCCGTGGCTCCAACGGTGAACCTCTAGAGTTTGTATTTGATGAAATTATTTGGCAGTCGGAAATAAGTTGGGAGGAAGCTGCCAAAAAGCTTGAGGTCACTATGTACCCCTTTAAGAAGGTGCCCTACCTTCCTTTCACTGAAGCTTTTGACAGAGCTTTTGCTGAAAAGAAACTTGTACACTCAATCTTACTTTGGGGTGCCTTGGACGATCAATCCTGCTGAGGTTCGGGGCGAACTCTCCGGGAAACTGTCCTGGAGAGTTTGCCCGTTCTCACTTTGCTCAACGGAAGCTTCGTCAGCAGTTGGTCGCTGGTGAAGGAACTCGAGGAGCTCCAAAATAACCAGGAAAATAAACTGTATGCAACATTTGCCTCTCTTCACTTGGAGAAATACAATTTCCCAGTGGAAATGATGATCTGTCTTCCCAATGGAACCGTAGTCCACCACATTAACGCCAACTACTTCTTAGATATCACTTCTGTGAAGCCAGAGGACGTGGACACCAGCTTATTCAGTTTTGCTGACGGTTTGGAGGATGTATCTACCTCCACCTATGTGAAATTCCTGAAAGAAGGGCTTGAGAAAGCAAAGCCATTTTTGGATTCATAGTCTAACACTCCACAAATGTTGAGATGATGTCCATACAACTCACAAGGAACTTCACTGTAATATTAAATACTGATGGGGTCGCCAGCACCAAAGATACAGACAACTGAAGCTACTTACATTTTTTCTGCCAAAAATTAGCTTGATCCTACCTCAGCAGCCTCCCTATTGGTCACTGAGGTTGTCCATTAGTAGGGTAAGCAATAGGGAGGCTTGAGAGGCAAAAGGGAGTGAGGTCAAGCTAAGCTTTTCCAGAAATTATAAGGTCTCAGTACTCCATAACTGAGTCTGCTGATCATTTTGATGTGGTTTTCATTGAAGGTAAACTCTTATTATATATTTTCTCATCATAGATCTACTTGAATTGTCCAGGTTGGTGCCCAGATGACCTTTTTCCCAAGAATATTGCTATTCAGCTTAAAGTGTTACTAAACCCAAAGCAGTACAATCAGTCTGTATATGCAGTAAAGCATGCTTGTTATACTCATTGTGGAACCTCAGAATTGTGCGAAAAGGATGTTTGATCCTGACTTCTCTGATCCTCCCCTTCTTCTGCGGCCCCCAACCCATCTGCTGATAGAACAGAGCTCTTGTAGTCACTCTGCACATGCTCTGTTTGGTGTGTGAGCCATGCTCTGTCATGGCTCTGTGGGAGACCAGATATAGTGAATGCAGGGTCCTGGGTTTATTAACACTTTATGAGCCTTTTGCTATCGTAACAAACACATGCTGTGAAGAAGAAACGTAGGATAGGTAGATGCTGCTCCTGGGTCTTCAATTGATGAAGGTTTTAGTGTATTTTTGAAGGGTCATATTTAAAATGAAACTCCAGTGTAGTTGAGGAGGAAAAATATCTGTTCTAGATCACTTATATCCAGTGCAGATAATTATTGCAGGCAGGCAGTCATTATACTAACCAGGGGCGGACTGACAACTCATGGGGCCCTCAGGCAATAGGGGATCATGGGGCCCCTGTGTCCTTGCCCAAATTCAAAAAATCCTATAAAAAAGGTACCAGGGGCATCTCATGGAGCCCCCTACTGACCTCGGGCCCTTGGGCAGTGCCCGAGTTTCCAAATGGTCAGTCCGCCCCTGATACTAACTATCCATCTTTAAAGTCCTACCTCCATTAACATTTGTGCCAGGTCTAAATATGTCTGTGCAATCCAATAGACACCAGTGGGAGATCCAGTGCACTTAGCAAACAGCACTCAGTAACAGACCTGGCCAGACACACCACTTGCCCTTCTCTACAATATAAGTCTATATGTGATGAGGAGTGTGACTATCACTCAGCTCTGCCAGAACAGAGCACTGGAGTGCTAAGTGGGAAGGTCTGCCTAACTAAAGGTTATTTAATAAAATCACACAATTAGCCTATGTTGTAATAAGAAACACTGAACCCCCAGCATTCGACTTTGCAATTTTGCTACCAAAATGCAAAATGCAGTACATCCCCAGTGCAGTAAACCTGAAGACACACTGGGGATGCCATGAAATAGGCTGCTTGGAATTTGACCTCAAACTCACCCTTCTTATAGACCAGTGTTTCTCAACTCCAGTCCTCATGGATCGCCAACAGGTCATGTTTTCAGGATTTCCATTATTTTGCACAGGTGATTTGATCAGTTTCACTGCCTCAGTAATTACCACAGCTGTTTCATCTGAGGGAAATCCTGAAAACATGACCTGTTGGGGGTCCATGAGGACTGGAGTTGAGAAACACTGTTATAGACCAAACTGTGGCCCAGGGGCTGGAAGCGGCTCTTCACTTACCTTTATCCAGCCCTTGGGCCACTATTCCTCCACCTGACATCAAGGATGGGGTACCATTCCTACTAGTGACACCATCGATGGGTCACTATTCATCCCACTGATGCCAGCAATGGGGCACTATTCTTCCTGCTAAAACCAATGATGGGGCATTATTCCTCCCACTGACAATGGGTGGGGTCTTCTCCCACTGGCCACAGTCTGGTCCTACTAAACTCTAAAGGACAGTAAACTAGCCTTTTGTTTAGAAAGTTTGGAGACCCCTGGTATAGAGGATCTAATTCAGATAAAGGTTCAGAAGGAATCTGAAAAACCCTGACTATGGATGAGGACAGTTACTAGAAAGAGAGATTTTAATTGTTTATAGATACTGTAAAATATAGAAGTTGGGTCTTACTTGGTTTGAGAGGTTGGGTTAAATATCACCCTTCTAAAGTTTCCTAAAACCTTAAAAAGGGTCAACACCTTCCAAAACTACATCCAAATGGATATGAGATTGGAGTGCCACACCATGGGTTTTTAGTCCAGGTACAAATTTATTCCAATGCAAGATCAAGTAGAAGACTATGCAAAGACTGTATAAAAGCCAGCACTTTTCGAGTCTCCGTCTTTCAAAATTATTCCAATGCAAGATCAAGTAGAAGACTATGCAAAGACTATATAAAGCCAACACTTTTCGAGTCCCCCTTTTTCAAAATTATTCCAATGCAAGATCAAGTAGGAGACTATGCAAAGACTATATAAAGTCAACACTTTCGAGTCCCCCTTTTTCAAAGTGATTCCATCGCAAGATCAAGTAGGAGACTATGCAAAGACTATATAAAAGCCAACACTTTTCGGGTCCCCCTTTTTTAGGGCTTAAGGACTAAAATGGATTTAAAAATGCTGCTGAGGAATACTGTGCTTACTATTTGGCTAAAATACATACATTGTATCTTTTTAATCTAGTTCAGTACGTGTATTTCCTATCTCTAGCTCTGATTACGGAGGCGAGTTTTGGCCCCTGAAACGTGTTGACTTTTTTGTATGGTCCCCTGCTCCATCTTGCATTGGAATAAATGTATTTCTGAACTATTAACTCATGCTGTGTGGTGATTCAATCTCAGATCCATTTAGTGGCACCACAAACCAAGAAAACTGTGGGGATCCTTTGGTGTGTGTATAAGTTGCCAGCCAAAAATCCAGAAACTCCATCCAAACACCGCTACACTATTGTATAGAAACATCATTGGGATAATCCAAAGGTTCCATGGCTACTTATCTACTCCTTCAAGACTCCAGAACTGCACAACCTCCTCAACAGTGTCTTATTTTCTGCTGGTGTTATGAAATATAGGACTTGGTGTTCAATGCAAGCCAATTCATCTATAGACTTTCTAAAGTCCAGCCATTCTCAACCAGGCTTCTGTGGAACCTTAAGGTTCCTCCAGAGGTTTGATAGGGGTTCCTTGAGCTGTAGCTGATTGACACCCTATATCATGGTGCAAACACAGTAAAAGTGCTACTACCAATATGTCTCGAATTGAGAAGAACTACGGGTGCCCGATCCACAGTTGCTCGACTATATACTTGGTCATGCTGCTGGCTCTGTCTAGTGGAATTGGTCCTGGAACTATATAGGCACCATCATATAGGACTTGGGTAAGGAAGGATCCGCACGACTGTAGATGCTCTTCAAATTCTTGCATTTATTAAAAGACCACAGTACAAAAATTGCAGATACAAAAAGTTAACTTTTTGAATTTGCAGTTTTTATACTGTGGTCTTCTAATAAATGCAAGTATTTAAAGAGCATCTATGGTCATGCGGATCCTTCCTTACCCAAGTCCTATATGATGGTGCCTTCATAGTTCCAGGACCAGTTCCACTAGACAGAGCCAGCAGCATGACATCAGTGATCTTTCTAGCTGTTTTTACAGGTGTATTATGACCACCACTGTAAGGGGTGCACTCTTCCCCCTGACCACCAATGTAAGCAGGACATTTCCATTTGCCCCCTGATGAATTGGATTTAGTAAGGGTTCCCTGAAACCTGAAAATTATTTTAGGGGTTCCTCTGGGTCAAATAAGGTTGAGAAAGGCTGGTCTAACCAAACCACTAACCTTCACAGTGTTGTCTGTTATAGTCTCACTTGGGAGATTCAAATAATCCCAACCTGGTTGTATACAACGAACCTCAATGTTTTAGCCTATAGATCAAATCCTCATATCTATGCATGAATTAAGAGTTTCCGAAATGTTGTTATCGCATATCTAAATCCAAAACCAAAAATGTAATATTTTTCAGCTTAGCAGTCCTTAGATTTGGTGGCTGCATTAGTTTTCCTTTATCGGGCTAAGAACATTTTCAGCAAGTATAGAAAATACCAGTTGATCCTGCCAGTGATGCATTGTCCTTATCCCTTTCTGTGAGTTGAAAAGACAGCCTAAAACAATGTTATCTCTCTTTTGTAAACTACTAATCCCATCAATCCACCAAATAATGGAGATGAACAAAGACAGACACATTTGTAGTCAGGCTTGTGTGACAACCATGGCTCCTACTATAGATATAAGGGAGAGATAAGTGTGGATACAAAGGAACATGAAGTGTTACTGGCAGGATCACCAGCTAAAAATTAAAGAGAAAAAAAGCCCTCGTTTAGGTAAGGTTAGAAGGCGGAAGAATCACGTTCAGGATAGGAACATTTTGACTGCTGGCCGTGGGAAAACGTGTGAACGTGGTACCGAGTTTACACATTTTTTTGCTGCATTTTGCCACGGTCAGTGTAGGCTAGTGCACATGTAGCCTAAGGGACAGATGTGATATCCATATACAGTATCTCCCAGAAGTGAGTCCACCCCTCACATTTTTCTAAATATTTTTTTCCATCTTTTCATGTGACAACACCGAAGAAATGACACTTTGCTACAATGTGACGTAGTCAGTGTTCAGCTTGTATAACATGTATATTTGCTGTCCCCTCAAAATAACTCAACACACCGCCATTAATGTCTAAACCGCTGGCAACAAAAGTGAGTCCACCCCTAAGTGACAAGGTCCAAATTGGGCCCAAAGTGTCAATATTTTGTGTGGCCGCCATTATTTTCCAGCACTGCCTTAACCCTCTTGGACATGGAGTTCACCAGAGCTTCACAGGTTGCCACTGGAGTCCTCTTCCACTCCTCCATGATGTCATCACGGAGCTGGTGGATGTTAGAGACCTTGTGCTCCTCCACCTTCCATTTGAGGATGTCCCACAGATGCTCAATAGGGTTTAGGTCTGGAGACATGCTTGGCCAGTCCATCACCTTTACCCTCAGCTTCTTTAGCAAGGCAGTGGTGGTCTTGGAGGTGTGTTTGGGGTCGTTATCATGTTGGAATACTGCCCTGCGGCCCAGTCTCTGAAGGGAGGGGATCATGCTCTGCTTCAGTATATCACAGTACATGTTGACATTCATGGTTCCCTCAATGAACTGTAGCCCCCCAGTGCCGGCAGCACTCATGCAGCCCCAGACCATGACACTCCCACCACCATGCTTGACTGTAGGCAAGACACACTTGTCTTTCTACTCCTCACCTGGTTGCCACCACACACGCTTGACACCATCTGAGCCAAATCAATTTATCTTGGTGTCATCAGACCACAGGACATGGTTCCAGTAATCCATGTCCTTAGTCTGCTTGTCTTCAGCAAACTGTTTGTGGGCTTTCTTGTGCATCATCTTTAGAAGAGGCTTCCTTCTGGGACGACAGCCATGCAGACCAATTTGATGCAGTGTGCGGCGTATGGTCTGAGCACTGACAGGCTGACCCCCCCCCCCCTTCACCCTCTGCAGCAATGCTGGCAGCACTCATATGTCTATTTCCCAAAGACAACCTCTGGATATGACGCTGAGCATGTGCACTCAACTTCTTTGGTCGACCATAGCGAGGCCTGTTCTGAGTGTATGGTATGCATCAGGGGTGGACTGACAACTCATGGGGCCCCCGGGCAATAGGGGATCATGGGGCCTCTGTGTCCTTGCCCAAACTCAAAAAAGCCTATGAAAAAGGTACCAGGGGCATCTCATGGGGCCCCCTACTTACCCCGGGCCCTCGGGCAGTGCCCGAGTTTCCAAATGGTCAGTCCGCCCCTAGTATGCATGGTCTTGGCCACTGTGCTGCAGCTCAGTTTCAGGGTCTTGGCAAACTTCTTATAGCCTAGGCCATCTTTATGTAGAGCAACAATTTTTTTTTTTCAGATCCTCAGAGAGTTCCTTGCCATGAGGTGCCATGTTGAACTTCCATTGACTAGTATGAGAGAGTGAGAGCAACACCAAATTTAACACACCCGCTCCCCATTCACACCTGAGACCTTGTAACACTAACGAGTCACATGACACCGGGGAGGGAAAATGGCTAATTGGGCCCAATTTGGACCTTGTCACTTAGGGGTGGACTCACTTTTGTTGCCAGCGGTTTAGACATTAATGGCGGTGTGTTGAGTTATTTTGAGGGGACAGCAAATTTACATGTTATACAAGCTGTACACTGACTACCTCACATTGTAGCAAAGTGTCATTTCTTCAGTGTTGTCACATGAAAAGATTGAATCAAATATTTACAAAAATGTGAGGGGTGGACTCACTTCTAGGAGATACTGTATATATATATATACACATTGTATACAGTCCGGGGGAGGGGTGGACTCGCTTCTGGGAGATACTGTATATATATATACATTGTATACAGTCCAGGGGAGGGATGGACTCACTTCTGTGAAATACTGTGTATATATATATATTGTATATGTACATTTTTGTTTGTTTTGGATTTAGATAAGCTTTAAGTTTTACAGGGCTGAATGGGCCCCTTTTGTGTGTGCGATCGTTTTTATAACTCTTCAGCAGAACAGAGGGATTATTCTCGTGGTCCTGATTAAGCGATTTGCCATGACGGTGTAATCCTAAATTTACTTTAAATGGGTCAGACCTGAATTTTTTCAATAGCTTATTTTCAGGACGGGGAGACATAATTTTATCGTTTCTGCATGTTATTTTTTCTGTATATAATAAACACTGTTTTTATATTCTTTTTACTGCTTACGAACATTTTGATTGTACTGTTACTGTTATGTGTGGTAGGCAAAATGAGTATGATGATAATTGGACTGTATTCTTCTCATGTCTTTAATGAATGTTTGATGTCAAAGTTGTTTCCCCTAGGATTTGCATGTGTCAATTTTATGGAGCTCCTACCACCCCTTCTGGATTTGTAATGTATTTTATGTACCAGGAGAAGGTGAAAAATAGATCTGGGTGGGAAGTCAAACTCTCAGGTAGACTGGAACAGCATCCAAGACCTATAAGAAGTCAGGGGCTGACTCAGACTACGAGGCTCCATCTAAACCTTTAAAACCTTTTTTGGGTGAGCCAATCATTTAATCAAATTCATACAGTAAAAATCCAGCACCGCTCCTCCAAATTTTTAGTGAGCGATACAGAAATACATCCCTGGCATAGAAAAATTCAGGCAGATGCCTTTCAAACTGTAACCTGGTTCGCAATTAGATTTAGATTAAATTTTGGGGTGCAAATGAATCTGAGATTGAAGTGCCTCACTACAAGCTAATAGTCCAGACACAAACTTATTTAAAGTGGAAGACCAAATAAGAAACAAAATGTGTTTCGGGGGCAAACCTCATAGTCTTCATTAAGGTTTAAGAGCAGAAAACAATGTGCTTTAAAAGGACTGAATTGTATATGGTATTTTGACCGTTAAATTAATTAGGCATGGTGTTGGTCAGCAGCTGGTCTGAGCAGCTTGTATCTTCAATTCAGTCTCCTATCCTTAAGCCCTGATGAAGAGAGAGAGTTTTGTTCCCCAAAACCCACGAATTGTCTTGTTTGGCCTTCCTTCACATTGAAATATTTGTATCTGGACTATTAAATTGGTTGTAAACCCTTACATATACCCAGTGATGTGACTGGCCTCAGGTTATACATAGAAATGAAACAAACCCTCCTATAGAAGTTGTACCTGTTAATGTGCAGTCTTATTTTCTTTACATCTCTTCAAAGTGCTGAATTTATAAAGCGTGTCTGAGCTTTCAGAAAGCAGAGGGCGGAGAGCTGAGGTTACACCGTACTGAGCTCAGTGAAAGCTGATTGGAGGGGAGGGAGGGGGCACAGAGCTGTGCACTGAAGCTCTATCCACTGTTACCGTTTTACCTCTTGGTGTCAGGAAAACTTGTCAGAATTGACTCATGCAGAAAGCAGACGAAGGAGGTAGCAGACAGAAACGACACTTAATGCTCTAGATTGAGACAAGCACACACTATAGAGGGATATGCTTAGTTCATATTACAAGTCTGAGGTTTACGACCACTTTAACTTATGGTGTGGCTGATCTCAGATCCATTTATTCTCATCACAAACCAAGAAAACTATGCAAACTTTTTGGTGTTTTGAAGCTGCTTGTGTGGAAATCAGAGAGCCTATATAGACCACACTATTGGAGAATAACACCAATAGGACCACCCCAACGTTCCAACACTACCTATCCATTCCTCTCAGTAATTATTTCGGAGCACCGTTTTGTCTTAAATGCAGCTGTTTCATTGTTGGGTGACATAATATCACCAAGAACCCCGGTGACTTCAAACATCCATTTTCTTTTCAATGCGTTCTCTTTATGGTCTGTATTATAGTGACTCACCAGGTGTGGGGTGGATTTTAAATGTATGAGAATGATTCTGGAAAAATGCCAAACAGTATTGCTATGCAGAAATTCTACTCAAAATGGAAAAAGGAGAGCTGAAAATACTTGTTGTTTGCTTATGTTACATTGTATATATAAGTCCACTATTTTTATATTCAGTAATTATTGTTTAGAATGTTAGTGTGACATTTTGTCAAGATGCAGTGTTTTCTACTATGTATTAATATAACCTCCAATATTGAGCTTAGAGGTGATGTTAAGGTGCATCTAAAGCCAGTTTTAAATGGAGTGAGGAAAGGTTGAAACCCATGTTAGATTTTTATTGCTCATTCACATAGAAAGCCATAAGTGAACCTCAAAAATGCAGTTCATTGGGGTTCTATTGTAAAACACATAATTGTAAAGAATAAACAAAAAATTAAAAAATGTGCCAGAAAGTGTGAAACCCCGCCAGTGTTTGGGGGGCCTCGGTGAACCCCTTTGTTAAAGTGACAGATGGCATCAGGCATGTCTGCTAGATTGAAAAATGGTCCACTGAGGCCCCAACAATATCCATGGATATTTCTCTTTTCGCACTTTTTTTTTTTTTTTTTACAATTATGAACTTTAAAATGGAAACTCAATAAACTGCATTTTTGAAGTTCACCTGTGTGTTGTGCTGACTTTTCACGTGTACAGTATCAGCAGTGTGTATGCAACCAGTAATGGGTGAAAAGGGTATGGTGCTGATTGGGCTTGTATTGCTGCCTGTGTCCCCACTGGACAGATTCACCCTCCCTATTTGTCCTGGTTACTATTGTCACCAAGAATGAAAGCGAAAGGGGAAACAAAATTGAAAAGCTTGAGTTGGCATCAGTGGTGTATTTAGGTTTTGTGCTGCCCTAGGCAGAAAGAACCTGACATTGACCAAAAACAACCCTGCCCTCCACCCAAGCCTTCCACAACCTGCCCCCCATACACCAGTCACCATCCCACCATGGCGAGAAAGAGAAAGACACTCACCTTCACAGCTCTGGACATCCCCAGGAACGAGAGTGGGGCTATGCATAAAACCTACAGCGTCTCTCGGAACCCACCAGGTCCCCATGCCACATGTGTCCCTTCTTGCGTCCCTTCTTCCAAGGGGCAGTGCTGCCCCCCCTGAAAAATGCTGTTCTAGGCAAATGCCTTGTTTGCCTTGTGGTAAATACACCCCTGGTTGGCACTGTAACAGAAATAGATGGTAAATTTTCCAGTGGGGATATTTGTTCCAACTGTCTAAACCTAAGTTCACACCTATGCAGGTTGCGTTTGATGCATTTCTGCATTGCGTTCTGAATTTTTGCCGCATTTTGTGTGCATTTTGCTTTTTTTTTTTTTTCTTATTTCTTGCTGGAAGGATGATTTTAAACCTACAATGCAGCAAAAACACAATACATGCTTTTCTGAAGCATTCCCATTGAAGTTTATAGAACCGAAAACGCAACATTTTGAGTTAAAAAAAGTCCCTGGGTGAAAACACAAAGATGTGAACCTGTCCCATAGGAAATCATGTTAAATGGACTGTAATGCGTTTCTGCAAAACGCTGCAGAAAACACTAAGGTGTGAACCTGGGGTAATGGGGGATTTCCTTTTTTTTGGAGGAATTTCCTCTCAGTTCCTAATGTGTCTATAAAACAGGAAATAAAGAGTAATCTCCCCAGTGAGACTCACCAAAAAAACCCCAAACAAACAAAAAAAACACAGGTTTTTCCCCTTTCGTACTATATAAAAAAAACCCAGTTTGTTAAGAAATAATGCCCCCTTCACATGAGAGGTCTGATTGGGTCTGGCTGTCCATTTTCCAGTTGGACCCAATCGGACCCTCCGATCTCCTCTATGGGCAGTTGGATGTAAACAGACTTGTGTCTGTTTACACCCGGCTACCTCCAGGTCCGATCTGGAAAAAAAAAATAAAACTGGAGGGGATCCATTCCCCTCCGTCTGACTGGACTGAATTGGAAGGCAGTCAGGTGTAAATGGAAAGCTGGTCCATTTACATCCGGCTGGTCATAGAGTAGAGTAGGTTGTGTCCGCTCAGCTCAGCAGGGGATCAATAGACAGATCCCCTGCTGGGAAAAATGGGATCCAAGCCATGGAAAAGGAGCCTAAGGCAGGTGATTAAATTATTGCTCTGGTTAAGGGGCAGACTGACCATTTGGAAACTCGGGCACTGCCCGAGGGCCCGGGGTCAGTAGGCGGCCCCATGGGATGCCTCTGGTACCTTTTTCATAGGCTTTTTTGAGTTTGGGCAAGGACACAGGGGCCCCATGATCCCCTATTGCCCGGGGGCCCCCGTGAGTTGTCAGTCTGCCCCTGGTCTAGTTTTACATTTTAAGATTTGAAGATATATTAATAATAGAATATTTAGCAAAAATGAAGTCCTAGGCTCCCTTTACACCAGTTCTGTCAGTTGAGGTGCATTGCGACACGCATGTTATGTGCTATTTTGCATGTTAAAGCAACCCTTTCATTTTAAAGGGACTGTTAGTGCCAGGGGCGGACTGACAACTCATGGGGCCCCCGGGCAATAGGGGATCATGGGGCCCCTGTGTCCATGCTCAAACTCAAAAAAGCCTATGAAAAAGGTACCAGGGGCATCTCATGGGGCCCCCTACTGACCCCGGGCCCTCGGGCAGTGCCCGAGTTTCCAAATGGTCAGTCCACCCCTGGTTAGTGCACCACGGTGCATGTCAAAATGGGACAAGAACCGTTTCTGATACATTTTTGAAGCGGATTCACCTTGGCAACTCTGTAAATGCACAAATAATGAATGCACGGACATTGCTTGAATTGCATTTTTTTTTTATTCTGACCTTGAGTTTAGCCACAGAAAAAAGGTTTTGATGAGCAAACAAATACTCTATAATGCCCCCACAAAGAAAAAAAAAAAATCTAGTGAGGGTCGATCAGGACAACACTGACCTGCTGCTTATCCATTTCTACCAATCCATTTGGGATGGTGTTATTAAAAAAACTTGTGCATTTAGTGTGTAATAACAGAGTGGAAGATGGTGTTATTTAAAAGATATATGTTTAGTAAAAAAATATTTTTTAATCAGAAAATTAAATAGCTTGTATATATTGTTAACCTAAACAGTTTTATTATTTATAAAACTTTAGTTTTAATTTAAGAATTGGTGCAATACTTTATGATCCCCCCTGTATGTAGCCCAATTAAAAAAAAAATTTGGATAGAGTAGGGAAGACTTTAAACCATTGCCAGGTTATTTTTTGCTGTTGGTGTACTATTGGGGAGATTTTCCTTCACTTCTTGTCCCAAAGTGAGAATTCCCCTTTAAGAGTGTTGTCACCAGAACAGGTGTCCCCTTTGGAAGATCTCACCTCTTGTCTTGGGGACACAACAGAAAGAAGAATCTCTCCAAATGAAGGGAATTCCCCCTTTAGACAACTGTCGCTAGAAAATGTGTTCCCTATGGAAGATCTCATCTCTTGTCTTGGGGACACAACAGGAAGTTAGAAGAAATCTCTCAAAATGAAGGGAATTCCCCTTTTAGACAATTGTTGCTAGAAAATGTGTCCCCTTTGGAAGATCTCACCTCTTGTCTTGGGGACGCAACAAGAAGTTAGAAGAAATCTTTCAAAATGAAGGGAATTCCCCTTTTAGACAGTTGTCGCTAGAAAATGTGTCCCCTTTGGAAGATCTCACCTCTTGTCTTGGGGACACAACAAGAAGTTAGAAGAAATCTCTCAAAATGAAGGAAATTCCCCTTTTTGACAACTGTCGCTAGAAAATGTGTCCCCTTTGGAAAATCTCACCTCTTGTCTTGGGGACACAACAGGAAGTTAGTGGAATTCCCTTCATTTTGAGAGATTTCTTCTAACTTCCTGTTGCGTCCCCAAGACAAGAGATGAGATCTTCCAAAGGGGACACATTTTCTAGTGACAATTGTTTAAAAGTGGAATTCCCTTCATTTTGAGAGATTTCTTCTTTTAGACAATTGTCACTAGGAAATGTGTCCCCTTTGGAAGATCTCACCTCTTGTCTTGGGGACGCAACAGTAAGTTAGAAGAAATCTCTAAAAATGAAGGGAATTCCCCTTTTAGACAGTTGTAGCTAGAAAATGTGTCCCCTTTGGAAGATCTCATCTCTTGTCTTGGGGACGCAACAGGAAGTTAGAAGAAATCTCTCAAAATGAAGGGAATTCCCCTTTTAGACAGTTGTAGCTAGAAAATGTGTCTCCTTTGGAAGATCTCATCTCTTGTCTTGGGGACGCAACAGGAATTTAGAAGAAATCTCTCAAAATGAAGGGAGTTCCCCTTTAAGAGTGTTGTCACCAGAACAGGTGTGACCTTTGGAAGATCTCACCTCTTGTCTTGGGGACGCAACAAGAAGTTAGAAGAAATCTCTCAAAATGAAGGGAATTCCACTTTTAGACAATTGTCACTAGAAAATGTGTCCCCTTTGGAAGATCTCACCTTTTGTCTTGGGGAGGCAACAGGAATTTAGAAGAAATCTCCCAAATGAAGTGAATTCCCCTTTTAGACAACTGTCGCTAGAAAATGTGTCCCCTATGGAAGATCTCACCTCTTGTCTTGGAGCTGCAGCAGGAAGTTAAGAGCTCCCCTTTAAAGCAGTAGTAAAGATGAAAAAAAAAAAATCTCATACTAGCACATTATGAAATACTTACCTTAAAACAAAGCCCTCCAGTGGCACATTGTCACTGCTGCAGAGGCTTCCATCTTCACCCGGTCTTCCTTCCGGGTTCGTGAGCTCTGGCCATCTGACTGGCCGAGCTGCGATGATGTCACTCCTGTTGGAGATACAACAGCATGTACTATATAGTATTCTGTGTTAATATCACTTGACCAGTAGATGGCACTGTACACTAAGGTTATCAGTTGTGTATATGTGTAAAACTTGTTGGTTCTTCTTCTTCTATCTCTCTTCAGGAAGTAATATGTCTGCTGAAATGTGCTCTGTATGTTTGCAACTTAAGCCACACAAGTAAAGTCATGGTTCTGCCTCATCACTACCAGTGTCTTCTATAACACGTAACCAACAACTCCCGCACATGCCCAGGTCATATGGCACAGTGCTTTGATGGTACGGCATGGGTATGCCGTTCCTTTAGACAGCATGTGCTCGCTCTCAAAAAGAGCCACTATCTCCTAAACGGTGCATGTTCAGGAGATATTCATTTTACCTACAGATACGCTTTACTATAAGTATAAAAAAAGAGTTTACTACCACTTTAAGACCATTGTCACCAGAACAGGCTTACCATTTGGAAGATCTCATCTCTACTTCTAGTGGCAATTGTAACATTTTGGATTTTCTGTCCTGTTTGGTGTCTGTGATAATGGTCATCAGCAGTGATGAGCTGGATTGCAGTTTGAACCTGGTTCAGCAGAACCTATGGGAAGCCGAACCTGCTGACCCAATCAGCTGCAACAGGGCTTTTCCACAGACAACAGCAATGTATGAGATCTTCCAAATGGTACACCTGGGATGTTTATGACATCCTTGATCTAATATGGATACAAATATTGAGGGTGAATCTACTTAATGGGTGCAAAGCAAAGAAAAGGTTGACAGAGGGTCTAACCTGCCCCACTCTATCAAAACTAGAATAACAGTTTTGGCTTTACCTCACTTTAGGCCTGGAGTTCCTGGATGGCTCCACAAGGGTAGAGATAAGTTCTCATCATCCATTTAAATTATATTCAGGCAATGGAATGACCAGAATCCTGTTTCTATAACAAGACGTTAGGATTTGACACCCCAAGGATGTCCTGAAGATTTTGGGTGGCTTCAGTTTATCTACTGACACTCCAGATATCCCGGGTTAAGTAGAATGACCATCAAGGGTTATGTGTCCTAAACCAAAACACTTGTGTGAGAAGCCACAAATGGAAGCTGCTATGATCTGAATCCCAGGCTACTCACTAGTTCTAGAGAGCAGTGACTTCTCTTGCAGTGATCTCAAATATGTATTTGGGGCAAGTTCATACTAATGTACTTGAAAATGTAGGGTTTTTTCTTTTAAACAGCCTTTATATAATGTTGGCTGGGAATGAGATGTCAGAAAGGTTTAATGGTCCTTCAAAGAGGCCCAGTTCCTTCCCTGGCATCGGCTTGTATAGGAAGCAGCTTGCCACCTTGGCCAGTGATGCAACCCGGCCATCTTGGCAGATCATCTGAAAAGTAGATGAGGGCTGTATTAAATAATTTCTAGTAAAATACACCCGAGAGAACAATACTGGAGGTTATATCTGAAGAATATTGTCCTTCCATGGAAGCACACAGCGTTAGACGTTTTTTATAATTGCACGTAGACAATATACTGTAGTGTTTTATATGTCCTCTACACCTTTATGTCGGCAGGTGGGATCTCTCATTTCTGATGTCCGTCATCCACTGTTTTCTATGACGGTTTAATCTCAAAGTTACTCCCGTAACGGCTTAAACCTGAATACGGCCACAGACAGCGGTTAAAGTTATCACAAGTGATTGTCCAGTCTGCTTTATGTTACTTTTATTCAATTTAAATTTTGTAATCATTACTTTCTGATATTGTCTGTTTACGGTTTTTAGATGTGTGCCATTTTATGGAGAGCTATTTTATGTTCTTTTTTTTTTTTTTACATACAACTTCAATAAATATTCTGATTTACACTATAAACTATTGGGATACAGTCTTATGTTTAGTTTTATTATCTTTAAAGGGTCGGTATAATATTGTGCATCAATTTTCTTCACTGTTATATTTTTTATCTTTTTAAAGCTAAACTACAGCCTTACCCAGGGGCAGACTGACCATTGGGAAACTCGGGCACTGCCTAAGGGCCCGGGGTCTGTAGGGGGCCCAATGAGATGCCCCTGGTACCTTTTTCATAGGCTTTTTTGAGTTTGGGCAAGGACACAGGGGCCCCATGATCCCCTATTGCCCGGGGGCCCCATGAGTTGTCAGTCCGCCCCTGGCCTTACCTTCAGTCTTGCACAGTTGTACATGCTCCTCTCCTGTACAGATGTTGCCCATTCACTAGTTGTTAGTGGAACTATGCTGCATCTGAGAACCACAAACCAAAAAACACTATTTCAAGATTTTTTTAACCACTTCAAGTCCAGACACTTTCACCCCCTTCCTGTCCAGGCCAATTTTCAGCTTTCTGCGCTATCACACTTTGGATGACAATTACACGGTCATGCAACACTGTACCCATATAAATGTTTTAGCATTTTTTTGAGACACATAAAGCTTTATTTTGGTGGTATTTATTCATCACTGGGATTTTTTTTTGCTATATAAATGAAAAAGTCCAAACATTTTGAAAAAAAGTGTTTTTCTTATAAAATTTTGCAAAGAAATAATCTTTCTTCATAAATCTTGGCCAAAATTTATTCAGTTATCTTTTTAGCAAAAAAAAAAAACTCAAATAATTTATAACCAAAAATGATAATTTTTCTAAAATTCTGTTTACATTTTTATTTAATTTTTTTATATTATTATTTATGGGGTTTTTTTTACATACTGCCACCCTAGCAGTACAGTGTCACCATAGTGACACTGTACTACTTGTGGGGGGTTATGAACATGTTTTTTTTTTTTTTACACTGATTGCTTTTACACCCATAAAGGCTGTAAAAGCAATAATTTCTCTTTCTCTCTGTCTGCATTCTTGCAGCCATTGAGAAATACTGTGTGAGCTGTGATTGGTCACAGCTTGTCACATGGTACAAGGCTGTTGTGAATAGCCCTGTACCATGTGACCTCTGTGATCATTCACAGATTTCACACGTAGTAAGCAATGATGTCAGTAGTGATATCTTTCTTACTACTCTGCATGTGATCACTGATTGGCCAATCAGGGATCACATGATCGGGACCTCACACAAAGGTCCCGTACAACGATTGATGTTCCACCCGTCCCTGCACTGCTCCCGTCCGGCCGTTTATCTACATGGGCTGGATGGGAAGTGGTTAATATTCAAAGCAATCTCACCAATCAATCCATTTCTCCATGCTTTACTATGCAATTGAGAAATCGCTTTGAAACCCCCCTAGAATTTCTAGTCATGACCATCTTGAGTAAGGGCAGATGAATCATGTAGCATTTACTTCATGGAATCCATCTGCCCTTAGTTCAGGACAGGGGCAGACTGACCATTTGGAAACTCGGCCACTGCCCGAGGGCCCGGGGTCAGTAGGGGGCCCCATGAGATGCCCCTGTTACCTTTTTCATAGGCTTTTTTTGAGTTTGGGCAAGGACACAGGGGCCCCATGATCCCCTATTGCCCGGGGGCCCCATGAGTTGTCAGTCCGCCCCTGGTTCAGGCATGCAGGCAAGAGGGCATGCTTAGCTGAAAAAAAACTCCTCCCTTCCTGACGACTCCTGGGATGTATAACATCATATTAGCCTAGGCATGGAAACCAAGGAAGAACTAAAGAAATGTAAAACAAAAACGTTTTAAACAAGTAACTATAATATACCTTCCTATCAATTTACTAATGCTAGAATCAAGAATTCCAAATAGTCAATGTTGATTGAGAGAGTTAAGTTCCACTTTAAGAAAGTCGGCGGGTGTTGGCTCTGCTATTTACTGGTTAAGTAGCCAGTTTGTGCTGGTGTCCTTGACATCCTGTAATAACTACACATATAATGCCTCCCCAACAGGGGCGGACTGACAACTCATGGGGCCCCCGGGCAATAGGGGATCATGAGGCCCCTGTGTCCTTGCCCAAACTCAAAAAAGCCTATGAAAAAGGTACCAGGGGCATCTCATGGGGCCCCCTACTGACCCTGGGCCCTCGGGCAGTGCCCGAGTTTCCAAATGGTCAGTCCGCCCCTGCTCCCCAACCCCTCGGACCTCCATCGTGGTCAACCGCAAGCTCCACTCTGCTCAGTCTCAGGAGCCATGCTAACACCAGACACTGCGGAGAAGGGAGGAGCTGGGAAGACTGGATGGGCAACCAGGAACAGCTGGGGGGGCTCTGTAAATGGGAGGGGAGGGAAGGAAGTGGGGGCGACCTGACTCCTCCACACAAAGAAGAGCGCAGCTGAGGATGACCACCATGGAGGTACTGGGGGAGAAGGGCATTGTATATGTAGCTATTGGCTGGTTGTTAAATAAGTTCACCTTCAGAACATGTATCATGTTACATCTGTTTTTGGGGGGGGGATATGTAACAGGTTCCAGCATCTGCAGCCTCAACCTCCTAAATCCCCCCTCCCTAGGACAGCGGCCAACTCACACAGCCGCGTCATTCATTCAGAGTTTCCTGTAAATGATTAGACTACAAGTACCTTCAGCCATTGCGGCTGACGGCTTGCAGCTTGTAGTTCTCAATGAACTATGTGCTGTGACGAAGAGTGGGGGCGTGGCCAAGCTGCACGGTCTGTGTCAATGTACGCAGATAAGGCAGCTCAGGAGTGAGCCCACACAAGTGCCTTCATAGGAAGCTGCTTCCTATGGGGGTACTGGATGAAAAGCCATGAGCTCCAGAGGGGGACCCCAGAAGAAGAGGATCAGGACTGCTCTGTGCAAAACAGAGCAGGTAAGTATGACATGTTTATTATTTTAGTTTTAGAAAAAGGAACCTTTAATATCACTTTAAGGTTGCCAGCGGGCGCACCCTGAGTGTGTTTTTGGTGTGTTTTCCATTGACTTAATAGCTTTTGAAAAGCCCACCAAAGACACAGCATGCAGGAACTTTCAGACCACAGCACAGCAATGTGAACAGTTACATAGGACTTAAAGGGGAATCATTTTGATGCACTTTTGTCGTGCTGGAAAGGTGTGTTTTAGAACGTCAAAAAATGCATCAGTGTGAAAGCAGCAAAAGCAAAAATTATAATATACTAGGTGTTGTGTTCTAATCAGTGACTTTACTGAAAAAAAAGATGATTTAATATGCACCATATCAACCAATAAAACCAAACAGTTTTATATCATTTTGAAACTATATTGGTTGATATGGTGCATTTTCATTAAAATGTTTTTATTTTATGTAAAGTCACTGATCAGAGCCCTGCACCGAGTATATGTATTATGATAGCTGTATCGCAGGAATTATTTATTTTGTAGAGCAGGGGTAATATTTTTACATTTTTCTCTTCTACACTTACACCCACCCTTTAAGGAATTGTGATATTTCTATTACTCCCCCAAAAGCCAGCCCACTGCTTGCATTGGGAATGAGGGCTGAGGCAGCATGGCCGGATCTAGTGGGGTGTGGGGTGGGCTATGCCTCTCCAGATTTTAGTTGTGCCCCCTCAAAGCCAACTCTAACCTGCCAATATATTGCCCTAACCTGCCACTCTACTGCCCTAGATTGGCACAAAACCACCCTAATCTGATACTTTACTGCCCTAGCCTGACATTATACTGCCCTTGACTGACACCATACTGATCTCGGATATGCATTGCAAGGATGGTAGAAGGAGCTGTGCCCCTGTCCTCTGCCCTGCCAGCAGTGACCCTGTCCTTTGCCCTGCCAGCAGTGACCCCTGTCCTCTGCCCTGCCAGCAATGACCCCCCCTGCCCTGCCAGCAGTGACCCCTGTCCTCTGCCCTGCCAGCAGTGACCCCTGTCCTCTGCCCTGCCAGCAGTGACCCCTGTCCTTTGCCCTGCCAGCAGTGACCCCTGTCCTTTGCCCTGCCAGCAGTGACTCCTGTCCTTTGCCCTGCCAGCAGTGACCCCTGTCCTCTGCCCTGCCAGCAATGACCCCTGCCCTGCCAGCAGTGACCCCTGTCCTCTGCCCTGCCAGCAGTGACCCCTGTCCGCTGCCCTGCCAGCAGTGACCCCTGTCCTCTGCCCTGCCAGCAGTGACCCCTGTCCTCTGCCCTGCCAGCAGTGACCCTGTCCTCTGCTCTGCCAGCAGTGACCCCTGTCCTCTGCCCTGCCAGCAATGACCCCTGTCCTCTGCCCTGCCAGCAGTGACCCCTGTCCTCTGCCCTGCCAGCAATGACCCCTGTCCTCTGCCTTGCCAGCCTTGACCCTGTCCTCTGCCCTGCCAGCAGTGACCCTGTCCTCTGCCCTGCCAGCAGTGACCCCTGTCCTCTGCCCTGCCAGCAGTGACCCCTGTCCTCTGCCCTGCCAGCAGTGACCCCTGTCCTCTACCCTGCCAGCAGTGACCCCTGTGCTCTGCCCTGCCAGCAGTGACCCCTGTCCTCTGCCCTGCCAGCAGTGACCCCTGTCCTCTGCCCTGCCAGCAGTGACCCCTGTCCTCTGCCCTGCCAGCAGTGACCCCTGTCCTCTGCCCTGCCAGCAGTGACCCCTGTCCTCTGCCCTGCCAGCAGTGACCCCTGTCCTCTGCCCTGCCAAAGGTGACCTCTGTCCTCTGCCCTGCTGACCCCCCAACCTCTGCTACCCTGACATTTTTTACTGCACCCCATCAGAGAGGCTAGATCTGGCCCTGTGAGGAAGGGTGCTGTCATGTTTTCAGGAAACTATGTACAGCACCCTGTTGGCCCCTCCCCCCAGCCATGATATGCTTGGGTTGCATACAGAAGCACAGAGACTTGCATGCAGGTGCAGTCTGCTTTCTCAACTCTACATGCAGTAATTCAACTCGACTGGAGAGGTAATTCAGCAGATGAAGTCAAGAGAAACTTGATTTTCTGTGGTTCCCTCGATTCCCTGGAGCAGTCTCCTGTTAGCTACGCTGCATCCAACTGACCTTCGAGGCCATCTTGGGTCAAGCATAGCCTTTTTAAGTCCCTGCCCCCAGGTGGTTTTGGCATGCTTTTGCAAAGTGGCTAGAGTAAGGAGCAGGGGAGGTCTGACAACTCATGGGGCCCCCGGGCAATAGGGGATCATGGGGCCCCTGTGTCTTTTCCCAAACTCAAAAAAGCCTATGAAAAAGGTACCAGGGGCATCCCATGGGGCCCCCTACTGACCCCGGGCCCTCGGGCAGTGGCCGAGTTTCCAAATGGTCAGTCTGCCCCTGGTAAGGAGAGATACCCCATCTGTCAGGGACAGCACTAGCAGTAGGGAGAGGTTCCAGAGGAGTAAAGAGCAAAGCCTAAGTCTACACTTCTGCAAGTTTCCTCTTGGGTTGGACCGGCCAGACCGCACTCTGCATCCTTCAACAGGCGCTGTCTTCAGCTCGAGACTTCACCACTGACTTTCTGCTACATTGGCTGTGAGCTCCCTGGTGGACGTTCTCCCTGCCGGGTTGTTGTGATTGTTCTGCAAGTTCTACAATACACCAGTTTCGGCATCTTGGACCTCAGTGTCATAACTGCTGCCGTAACCAGGTAAATAATGAAAATTTAATAATTGAATTAGCAATTTAATGAAGAGAGAAATGAAGAACCAGGGAAGTCAAAATATAAGCAGATTAAACTTCAACTGTAAGTAAAAACCTTTTAAAAAGTATATATGATCAAAAAGTACCGTATTTTTCGCTCCATAAGACGCACCTGACCATAAGACGCACCTAGGTTTTAGAGGCAGAAAACAGGAAAAAAAAATTCTGAACTAATGGACTGCAGACACAGTACAGGAGATGACCAGAGACTGCAGACATAGTACAGGAGATGACCAGAGACTGCGGACACAGTACAGGAGATGACCAGAGACTGCGGACACAGTACAGGAGATGACCAGAGACTGCGGACATAGTACAGGAGATGACCAGAGACTGCGGACACAGTACAGGGGATGACCAGAGACTGCAGACATAGTACAGGAGATGACCAGAGACTGCAGACATAGTACAGGAGATGACCAGAGACTGCAGACACAGTACAGGGGATGACCAGAGACTGCGGACACAGTACAGGAGATGACCAGAGACTGCAGACACAGTACAGGAGATGACCAGAGACTGCGGACACAGTTCAGGGGATGACCAGAGACTGCGGACACAGTACAGGAGATGACCAGAGACTGCGGACACAGTGCAGGGGATGACCAGAGACTGCGGACACAGTGCAGGGGATGACCAGAGACTGCGGACACAGTACAGGGATGACCAGAGACTGCGGACACAGTACAGAGATGACCAGAGACTGCGGACACAGCACAGGAGATGACCAGAGACTGCGGACATAGTACAGGAGATGACCAGAGACTGCAAACACAGTACAGAGATGACCAGAGACTGCGGACACAGTACAGGGATGACCAGAGACTGCAGACATAGTACAGGGATGACCAGAGACTGCGGACATAGTACAGGGATGACCAGAGACTGCGGACAGCACAGAGATGACCAGAGACTGTGGATAGTACAGGGATGACTGCTGACCTTTGGGGAGGGGGGGAGGTACCTGAATTTGACAGATACCCGCTCCCACTTCCGCGGAGTTGTTCTTTCATCTTACCTGTTCCTCGATCCAGCCGCGCGCTGTCTTCCCGGCTTCTGTAATGGCGCTCGGCATGACAGCCGGGTGCCCAGTGCGCATGAGCGAGAAGCACTTGTGCTTTGTGATTGGTCTGGCGGCTTCTGGGATCTGTCATGTGTCCCAGGTGCCGCCTTACCATTCACAAAAAGCACCGCTTCCTGCGCATGCGCACTTGGCACCCGGCTGTCATGCCCACACTACAGAAGCCGGGAAGACCGCGCCGCTGGATAGAGGAACGGGTAAGATGAAAGAACAACTCCACGGAAGTGGGAGCGGGTATCTGTCAAATTCAGGTAACCGCTCCCCCCCCTCCCCAAAGGTCAGCAGTCATCTCTATAAGGTCCCGCTGTAGAGCTGAGCGGCCGGCCCGGTATTCTGACACGGCGGCAGTGGAAATACCGGACCGGCCGCTCCATATTCGCTCCATAAGACGCACTGACATTTTCCCCCCTTTTTTTGGGGGAAAAAAGTGCGTCTTATGGTGCGAAAAATACGTAGGTCTTTTTTATTCCCTTTTCAAACTGCAAGTTTCCCTCCCAGGTTGACATCTCTGTGATTTAAGAAACCCGGTAAACCTTGATCTTAAAAGAGGCTGCAGCAAAATACATTTTAATATTATTTAATGGCACTTGGAGAAGATCTGCTCTTGATACTCAGCGGAGGTCAAAAACAGCACATTAAAAGGGCTCACTTATCGTATAATAAATGATTCAGCTTTTTATACTAAGATCCTTTTAATTTATATGCAAGAGTCGGAGTGGCTCCTGGCATCCCGTGTGTCCCAGCCAGTGACTTTTTTTTTTTCCCCCCTCCTAAGCCGCCTCGCGGCGGACCAAGAAATATGACTTCAATTACTAAGTGTTTAAGATGTGTTCTGTTTTATTATTCATGTTAAGAAACCAATTAGTCTGAAAGCGCTCATTAATTTAATTGATACAAATGTAGCATTAGAAGAGCGAGCCGATTCTCTGAAGATTTCACATCTGCAAACTACGGATCCATTTATAGAGAAAGGAAAATTAAAAGGTGAGTTTGTAAATTAAATGGTTAGAGGAATATTAAAAGCTGTGAGCCACAAACGAGGTTCGCATCATACTTAGAGGGGATCTGTCGCAGTTAAAGGGTTCCAGAAAGTGCAGCGGTTCGGGAGAAAAAAAAAAATAGCACAGATTAGAATGACAATGTATAACAAAAATGGGATTTTTGGTTTACCTGTACAATCCTTTTCTTGGAGTACATCACAGGACACATACAATATTCATATCCATTATGATAGGGATGTCCCAAAAGCGCTGAATATGAGAGGAGAGCAACAAGTGAACAGACCCCAAAGAGCTAAAGAAGAATAGGTTAGAACAGCCTTGCTCAACCATTTTATCTCAGAGGAACCCTTGAAATAATTTTTAGGTCTCAGGGAACTCCTGGGAAGATTTATCTATCAATGGTCATTGGGGATATGCCCAATAGTGGTGGTATACAGTTGCAAGAAAAAGTATGTGAACCCCTTGGGATTACGTGGAGTTTTGCTTGAATTGGGCATAAAATGTGCTCTGAACATCATCTAAGTCACAACAATAGAAGAACACAGTCTGCTGAACATAATACTACACAAACATTAGATGTTGCCATGGTTTAATTGCACATAACATGTAAACATTCATAGTGCAGGGAGGAAAAAGTATGTGAACCTTTGGAGTTAATAACTGGTTGACCCTCTTTTGGCAACTGTATGTGAAGAACCCCTCCTTTACAGGGGTGTCCAGAATGATACCGTTGCAGTCATGGTGCTGGCTCTGCCCAATGGCATTGGAACTGGAACTATGCAGGCATCTTCAGATGAGAAGTTAGTTAGCCAAAGCTCAAGGAACCCCTAGCTATCCCTGGAGGAACCCTAGTTGAGAATGGCTGGGTTAGAACCTCATGCAGCAGCCTACAAACCACGCTAAGCAAAAGGTAGCATCCTCAGCAGCTCAAACATCCACGAGGTAAAACTTTGTAAAAGCATGAACTGAAGACCAGGTAGCAGCAGTAGGTCAGGTCGGTCCAGAAGGCTCTAAGGGTCATCCATTGACAGGTTCACAATATTGGTTTACCAAGTTTTCCTGGGCCAGGCCAGAGGAATTGGAATTTCTTCCACTCAAATCCTGCAAAGCAGATGAGGTAGAAGCTGTAACAGAGAGAAGGCATAGATTATGGAGGACTGCTTCCTGTGTTTGGTGCCTAGAGCTACCAGGACTGCCATTAAACTCCACAGAAATACACAAAGTGAACCATTAAATAAATACGGTACTTCAGAGGCCCAACTTTCAGTCATTCCCCAAAGGGTAAGGTCACTACGAGAAGGTGCCATCAGGGACTACCCCAAGGCACTCACCAGTTCATGCTGCAGGAGGGAGTCCAATCTTCACCCATCAAGGCAGGCTCTACTAATAAGGGCCTTCAGGACTCAGCTGTGGATCACTGCCCTGGACCTGTGTAACACCCTACCTGTTTAAAAGGCAATATAGCATTGCTCAAGGTTCCATTCCACAGGGTCCAGTAGTGACCTGCAACCTTACAGGCCATCCTCCTGTATCCAATGAGGGATCTAGGTACCAAATCTGTAGGTAATGGATATGGAACAAAAATTGTCTCCTAATGCCAAATGGAACCGTTGAGAAGCTTTTGTGCAAAGACTGCATGGACATGACCATCACCTAACACATGAACAAGAAAAACCTTGCCCATCGGGGAGGAGTTAGCTTAGGAGGGGATCCTTTCACCTGAAGGTGGCAGCATAACCTATATTGCAGAAGAAGATTCCCTGTGTCCTGGGATGTATGATAAAAGAAATTCAGACTGGCTGGATTCAGACCTGTGCGGTCCACAAAATGTGTCATTTTTCACAGTAACGTGTAGAGGTAAGGCAGCCTATTCATTTTAAATAGACTGCCTTTACAAGGCAATGGAACAAAAAACATGCAGGATCCTTTTTTTCACTGCTGCCCATCACAGTGCATTTGGTGTGCTGCAGCACAGGCATAATGCTGGATTCTGTTTTGGGATGCCAATCACTGTGTCAAAGGGTTGCCAGGCAGGTCCCATCAGGTGGGCTCCTAGACTGTACCTCCATCAGCAGGACCCAAGGTGTGTATTCTTACACAGTGTTGATTTGAGCCACATATGTATTATGATCATTTGACTTGCAGATTCCCATTCCCCTTAGGAAGAAAATGTTGTTTGAAGCGCATTGGGATGAAGAGACTTGTACCCAGTATGGTTTGATCATAAATGTGGCTCCATGCAGTGTGGGTTTTATATGTTGTAATGTACAGCGCTGAGCGAACTATTGGCGCTTTATAAATACTGTATAATAATAATAATAATAATAATAATATGTACTTGGGGTTTTAACATGTTTCTAATAAAATATATTTTATAATATCCCATGTCACAAATAATGGAAGCAAACCCTGCAATAAGAAACGCTGCAAGCTGTGCAACCAAATCAATCCATCAAAAAGTGTCAGACACTCAAAAGGGATCTTCAGTATCTCCGGATCATACAGCTGCACCTCCAGTAATGTTGTGTACCTTATCCAGTGCAGAAAATGCAGCAAAGGATCTTATGTTGGCGAAACAGGACAGAAGGTGCAAACAAGGATGAATCTGCACAGACATACCATCAAGGAACATAAAGAAGGTGACCTTTGCACACCTGTAGGACACCATTTCACACAACCAGGCCACAATATGGAAGACCTCAATGTCTTGGTTCTGAAAGGAAAATTCAAATCTATCCAGGAAAGAAAAACATTTGAACTAAGAATGATAATTCTATTTGACACAAGAGATAACGGCCTTAACTTGGACATGGGATTCCTCAACCATTATCCAACAGCTTCATGACTATCTATTAGCTGAAGCTTGACCCCCTCTGTGTGAGTGTAGTATTCCCCCCCTCGCTCTTGATGAATCTTATCTGTAGCCTTTTTTTTTTTCTTCTCAATCCCTTCTTACATTCTGCTTAAACTTTGTGATTTGTAATAGTACTGTTTGGACTTTGAAGAACGGGACATACCCCAAAAGCTTGTCCTCAAATTGTATGTTATTGCAAATAAAAAAAGTATCATGGACAGTACTCAATTGTTTCTGTCGCAAATGTACTAATACGGCTACAATCACCTCAAGCATAATATCCCATCCAAACCCAAAATTCTGTACCCCGTAATGTAAAATTAAACCACAATACCTGCACTAGTGTATGAATACAACAATATAAAACTTTACACTTAGAATGCAAAACCACAACATAAAACTGGCAGTTGACAGAAAGACTGATATAAAGAGTCTCTACAATTGTACCTATATGTATACTGCAGTGTTTGTAGTGAGACTCCTGTGATGTGACAATAACTGGTAAACAAAGTCTTGGATTTGTGAAGTCATATTATAAGTGAGAGGTGGACGGTATACCAAATATTGCCAGAGAAGTCTCATTACAAGCGATGCAATTATAATATGATTTTGGCCCTTTTTCTTTTATTTTCAGATGCAGAACCCTCTTGACCTCTACTAGCTGGGTGTATATAACCTCAGCCTCCAGCATTCAATCAGTAGGAGTAGACCTGCTTTTTGAACAAGACCCTCAACAGCCATTTTAAAAATTAACATACGTTTGCACTGGGCTCTAATTTGAACACAACCACCACCACTAGACATTGCGAAATCTAGAACATTTAGTCCCCAGTTATACAGGTATACTACAGATTACCCCCGGGTGAGGGCACTGTTTACCCACGTGGGGATGTACAGGTGTTCCATGCATCCTAATGCAGGTAGTCCCATTCATGTCAATTGGGAGGCAGTGGTTGCACGGACATACAGTCATGGCCGAAATTGTTGGCACCCTTGATATTTTTCCTGAAAATCAAGTATTTCACACAAAAAAGGTATTGCATTAACACATGTTTTGCTATACACATGTTTATTCCCTTTGTATGTATTGGAACAAATATAAAACAGAGGCAGAAAAGCAAATATGACATAATGTCACACAAAACCCCAAAAATGGGCTGGACAAAAGTATTGGCACCCTTAACTTAATATTTGGTTGCACACCCTTTGGAAAACATAACTGAAATCAGTCGCTTCCTATAACCATCAATAAGCTTCTGACACCTCTCACCCGGAATTTTGGACCACTCTTCCTTTGCAAACAGCTCCAGGTCTCTCTTATTGGAAGGACACCTTTTCCCAACAGCAATTTTAAGATCTCTCCACAGGTGTTCAATGGGATTTAGATCTGGGCTCATTGCTGGCCACTTCAGAACTCTCCAGCGCTTCTTTGCCATCCATTTCTGAGTGCTTTTTGACGTATGTTTGGGGTCATTGTCCTGCTGGAAGACCCAGGATCTTGGACGCAAACCCAGCTTTCTGACACTGGGCCCTACAGTGCGACCCAAAATCCTTTGGTAATCCTCAGATTTCATGATGCCTTGCACACAGTCAAGGCACCCAGTGCCAGAGGCAGCAAAACAACCCCAAAACATCATTGAACCTCCACCATATTTTACCGTAGGTACTGTGTTTTGTTCTTTGTAGGCCTCATTCCGTTTTCGGTAAACAGTAGAATGATGTGCTTTACCGAAAAGCTCTATCTTGGTCTCATCTGTCCACAAGACGTTTTCCCAGAAGGCTTTTGGCTTACTCAAGTACATTTTGGCAAACTGTAGTCTTGCTTTTTTATGTCTCTGTGTCAGCAGTGGGGTCCTCCTGGGTCTCCTGCCATAGCGTTTCATTTCATTTAAATGTCGACGGATAGTTCGCGCTGACACTGATGCTCCCTGAGCCTGCAGGACAGCTTGAATGTCTTTGGAACATGTTTGGGGCTGCTTATCCACCATCCGGACTATTCTGCGTTGCAATCTTTCATCAATTTTCCTCATCCGTCCACGACCAGGGAGATTAGCTACAGTGCCATGGGTTGCAAACTTCTTGATAATGTTGCGCACTGTGGACAAAGGCAAATCTAGTTCTCTGGAGATGGACTTGTAACCTTGAGATTGTTGATATTTTGCCACAATTTTGGTTCTCAGGTCCTCAGACAGTTCTCGTCTCCTCTTTCTGTTGTCCATGCTTAGTGTGGCACAGACAGACACACAATGCAAAGGTTAAGTGAACGTCTCTCCTTTTTATCTGCTTTCAGGTGTGATTTCTATATTGCCCACACCTGTTACTTGCCCCAGGTGAGTTTACAGGAGCATCACATGCTTGTAACATTCTTATTTATCCGCAGTTGTGAAAGGGTGCCAATACTTTTGTCCAGCCCATTTTTGGAGGTTTGTGTGACATTATGTCGAATTTGCTTTCTTTCCTCCCTTTTTTTGTTTTGTCCCAATACACACAAAGGGAATAAACATGTGTATAGCAAAACATGTGTTAATGCAATACGTTTCGTGAGAAATACATGATTTCCTGGAGAAATATCAAGGGTGCCAACAATTTCGGCCATGACTGTAGCTGCTGCTCCCAATTTGACATCCATGTGGTGTGGAAGCATGGCTGTAAATGTAGAGGGTGTGAGTTCAGGGCCATACATCTGCACAGATATCAGATTGGGAGCAGTGGCTGTGTCCATGCAGCTGGTGCATCCCAAATGATATGCACGGGGATGCATTGAACTACTGTGCATCCCCATGTGGGCAAGCATGGGCTTAGCATGGGTGTAGTACACCTGCATGAATGAGGTCATAGTCTTCCATGTACCCCAATCTCTGTGTACCTTACCTCCATGTACCCAACCTCCATGTACACTGTTCTTTATGTACACCATCCTCCATGTACCCGACCACCACATACAGCGATATCAATGTACCTGACCTCAATGCACACCATCTTCAATGTACACCGTCCTCCATGTACCTGACCTCCATGTACACTGATTTTCATGTACCCAACCTCCATATACACCATCCTCCATGTACCTGACCTCCATGTACACCGTTCTCCATGTACCTGACCTCCATGTACACCGTCCTCCTTGTACCAAACTCCATGTACAATGTACTTCTTTGTACACCGACCTCCATGTAACCAACCTCCATGTACACTGTCCTTCCTTGTACACAGATCTCCATGTACCCAACCTCCATATGCACCGTCCTTCATGTACATGACCTCCATGTCCACTGTCCTCCATGTATACCGAACTCAATGCTATAACGTCCTTCCCTGTACACCGATGTCCATGTAACCATCCTCCATGTACATCTCCCTCCATGTACAGTGTCCTCTGTGCACTGATATGTAAGAAATGTCAATTTTTTTTTTATTATTATTTATTTATTTTTTTAAAGCCAACAATTTTTTTCTTCTTTTAACTAAATTACAAAAATTTCCCCTGAGTCTCCATATAAAGGTTACCCAATGCAACCACTAATTCTGATCTGCCTGGAATTATACTGTAACATGCCATGTACTGTTCTTCCTTGTGTAGCTAATTGTGAACTGACTGAGTGGCATCTACTAATGTACAAAGGAATTGCCTTTCCAGCTTGACAGTTCCTTGACAGATTAAAGTGTATGTCAAGGCATAATTACAAAAATAAATAAATAAAGATTAAAAAAAAACATAGGCAATACATGCTGTGTTTCACCACATCCAACCAGGAAAAAAATGCTGGGTTGTTCAGGGGGGAGGATAGGGATGGGATGGGGGGGCCAGAGCAGGGCCCCAGGGATAGCCAGAATAGGTAGACGCCTTGGGTGCTTAAACAGGAGGTAGGTACAAAAAAGGACAGGACCTGCAACCTATGCTGCTGGGGTAGTTCAGAGCTCATGGTGGGGGTGGGGCAAACTTTGGCCCTTTCACTGGGTGTTAAAGGATTTTGTCCCAGCACTGGGTGTAGGGATGAACGATTGCCAGAATATTTATTTTTGTCCAGTGGGTTTACAGAATGTGTCATAAGTGGGCTGATGATGCGATGCCTATGTATGTGAAAGTCACAGAATGGTATTAATAGTTATGGGTGCAAAACAATAACCATAGGGTTATTTGTGCATATGAGTAGGGTAAGTGAGATATTCGGGCTACATAGTAGTAGTTACTATAGGTATCTGAGATATATGTGATACCCATAATCCACCCAAGGTCTAATAAAGCGATTGGTACCTGGGTTTATTAGGTCCTCAAATAAAATGCAGAATTTTATGCTGCAGAAATATGACTTACATTTGGAGGACACAAGAAGAAGTAGAATTGCTTAGGTAAAAGGGTTGATTTGACCGACACTAGCTATAAAATCTAGCAGCTTTCTCTTTCAGCTACAATACTGTAGGACTCATGGATAGCCAAGGGGTAGTTGGCTTAATATAGAGGGTTACAGTATATGAATTTGGTGATGTGGATTTCCAAGTATGGTAGGTGTATAGGTGTCTATTGGAATTCATAGGATTGCTGAAGGGTCTGGTCAGATTTTGAAGGTCATGGAATGTCTAGACCAGCCGTCTCAACCTTTTTACTCCAGAGGAATCCTTGAAATAATTTTCAGGTCTCGAGGAACTCCAGCTAAAACCAATTGTTGGTCAGTGAAAAAAATGCCCCTTTCGGTGGTGGTCATTGGGAAAAATGTGTCACTTTACCATGGTGGTCAGAATGACATTTTTCCTGACAGCTAAAAAATTAATTGGTGTCATGCTGCTGGCTCTGCCAAATTGCTGTACACCCAGAACCATGCAGGCACCTTCAGATGGGAGGTCAATCAGCCACAGCTCAATGAACCCCCAGTAGCCTCTGGAGGAACCCTAGCCTTCCACAGAACCTTGATTAACAATGGCTGGACTAGCACTTTGAACTTTGATATGCAAGTTTGAAATGGATGCTAAGTTGTGTGATAGAGAACAGGCTGGAGGCTACAGGATCAGTCAGAAAAGAGAACACCCAAACACAAATAACTTGATATATGCAGTGAAGTGTAGTGAGCAAAATCAAAGACCAGTACATTGGGGACCACCTCTAAACCTCCAAACTTTCTAAACAAAGAGCCAGTTTACTGTCCTTCAGAAGTTAGGGGGTCTGGACCATGGGCAATGGGAGTAGAAAATGTTCTGGCATTAGTGGGAGTAAACAATGTCTCATCTTTGGTGTCAGTGAGAGGAATTGTGCCCCATCGCTGGTGTCATTTGGAGGAATTGTGTCCCATCATTGGTGTCATTGAGCCCCTCTGTTAGTGTCATTGGGAGGAACTGCGCCTCATCATTGATGTCTTTGGTACGAATTGTGCCCCATCATTCATGTCATTAGGAGGAAGTGTGCCACTTTGTTGGTGTCAGTGGATGAAAAAGTGCCCCAACGGCCAAATAAAGGTAAGCAAAGGGCTGCATCCTTTGGAGACCACTGCTCTAAACAATGGCCCAACATAGGACAGCAGCTCTTACAAGTCAAGGCTCAGCAGTCTTCCTACACTTTGGGGAAAGGGACATTCTTTTGAGGACAGTGAGGGGAACATTTTGGTGAGTGAGGACAAGACATGAAAGAGGCCATCTACACTAAATTGGAACAACCATCTTTGAACAGGAGTGATGATAAAGGAATTAACATGGATACAGGCTTCTTGACACCAAGGATGGTATTAGGTAACTAGAGCAGGGGGATTGCACAACTTTCACACATCCCAACGTGTTCTTGCACAATCAACATCCACAAATTCCACAGCGATTGGGTGAAGGTGTTGGTGTTACCTGTGTGGATATAAATGTTGGAGTATCTTCATGACACTAATTAGAACTGAAGCAGTGGCTTGGCAGAGCTACAAAATATCTTCAACATTGGAAATTTTCAGGATTAAGGTGTCTGTGCTATCTGTGTAGGTATAAGTGGGGTATCTTCCTGACACTCACTGGAACTCAAGAAGTGGTTTGCAGAAGTTACGGAACGTCTTCAACAGAACAGGTCCAGTTGAATGTGGGCAACCACAGCTACATATACCATGACCTGGACACATGAGAACCTTCACAGGCATCACCTGTCTATTGAACGACATATCAGACTGGATGTCGCTCCATTTCCTCAAATTAAACCTTTCCAAAACCAAGCTCTTGATTTTCCCCCCAGCCCGCGCCCCCCTCCCACCCTCTCCATCACGACCAACAACGCCACCATCAGTCCCACCCCGCAAGCCAAAGTCCTAGGTGTCACTCTTGACTCAAACCTGTCCTTCCAACCCCATGTCCAATCATTGGCAAACTCATGCAGGCTCCACCTCCGCAGCATCTCCAAAATACATTCGTTCCTAACCCCAGACACCACTAAACAACTTGTTCACTCCCTTATTATCTCACGTCTGGACTACTGCAACTCCCTCCTCACCGGCCTACCTCATCACAGACTATCCCCGCTTCAGTCTATCCTGAACTCAGCGGCCAGACTCATTCACCTTACCAACCGCTCCGCTTCTGCCTCCCCCCTCTGTCATTCCCTCCACTGGCTCCCGATTGCCCAAAGCATCAAATTCAAACTACTAACCCAGACATACAAAGCCATTTATAATACTGCCCCAAACTACCTCACCGACCTGATACCCAAATACCACCCAACCCATAATCTTCTCTCCTCACAAGACCTCCTACTTTCTAGCTCCCTGGTCTCCACCTCCCACGCCCGACTGCAGGACTTCTCCAGGAATTACCCCATCCTCTGGAACTCACTACCCCAATCCATCAGACTGTCACCTACCCTCCTCACCTTTAGGCGCACCCTGAAAACCCATCTCTTCAGGGAAGCCTACCCTGCCCTCACCTAACGGCCGATCTCCTCTACTCCTCCTACCACTCCATCCCCCACAGCCACTTCCTCCTGTACCACTATCCCCTCCCTCCTAGATTGTAAGCTCGAAAGAGCAGGGCCCTCAAACCCCTCGTGTTTTGTTTTGTTACTGTCTTGTCTCATGTTCTGTCCCCCACTATAATGTACAGCGCTGAGCATACCTTTTAGCGCTATATAAATACTATATAATAATAATAATAATACTAATAAAGTGGCACATAATTGTGAAGTGGAAGGAAAATGAGAGATGGTTTTCAACATTTGTGACAAATAAATCTGTAAAAAGTGTGGCAGCATTTGTATTCAGCCCCCCCCCCCCCCCGAGTCAACACTTTGTAGGACCCCCTTTGGCTGCAATTCCAGCTGCAAGTCTTTTTGGGGATGTCTCTCCCAGTTTAGCACATCTAGAGAGGGACATTTCTGCCCATTCTTCTTTGCAGAGTTGCTCAAGCTCTGTCAGATTGGATGGAGAGCATCTGTGAACAGCATTTTTCAAGTCAACAGATTTTCCAACAGATTCTCCATTGGATTTAGGTCTGGACTGTGACTGGGCCATTCTAACACATGAATATGCTTTGATCTAAACCATTCCATTGTAGCTCTGGCTGGATTTTTGGGTTGTTGTCCTGCTGGAAGGTGAACCTCTGCTCCGGTCTCAGGCCTTTTGCAGCCTCTAACAGGTTTTCTTCTAAGATTGCCCTGTATTTGGCTACATCCAACTTCCTATCAATTCTGACCAGCTTCCCTGTCCCTGCTGAAGAAACATGATGCTGCTATCACATTTTACAGTGGGGATGGTGTGTTCAGGGTGATGTGCAGTGTTAGTTTTCCACCACACATAGCGTTTTGCTTTAAGGCCAAAAAGTTCAGTTTTGGTCTCATCTGACCAGAGCCCCTTCTTCCACGTTTGCTGTGTCCCCCACATGGCTTCTCGCAAACTGCAAACGGGACTTCTTATGGCTTTCTTTCAACAATGGCTTTCTTCTTGTCACTCTTCCATAAAGGTCAGATTTGTGGAGTGCACGACTAATAGTTGTCCTGTGGACAGATTCTCCCACCTGAGCTGTGGATCTCTGCAGCTCCTCCAGAGTTCCCATGGGCCTCTTGGCTGCTTCTCTGATGAATGCTCTCCTGTCAGTTTAGGTGGATGGCCATGTCTTGGTAGGTTGGCAGTTGTGCCATACTCTTTCCATTTTCAGATGATGGATTGAACAGTGCTCCGTGAGATGGTCAAAGCTTGGGATATTCTTTATAACCTAACTCTGCTTTAAACTTCTCCACATCTTTATCCCTGACCTGTCTTTATCCCTGTTCCTTGGCCTTCATAATGCTGTTTGTTCACTAATGTTCTCTAACAAACCTCTGAGGGCTTCACAGATCAGCTGTATTTATATTGAAATTGAACTACACACAGGTGGACTCTATTTACTAATTAGGTGACTTCTGAAGGCAATTGTTTCCACTAGATTTTAGTTAGGGGTATCAAAGTAAAGGGGGCTTAATGCAAATGCACACCACACTTTTCAGATATTTATTTGTAAAAAATTTTGAAAACCATTTATCATTTTCCTTCCACTTAACAATTATGTGCCACTTTGTACTGGCCTATCACATAAAATCCCAATAATATACATTTACGGTTTTGGTTGTAACATGACAAAATATGGAAAATTTTAAAAGTTTTTTCACCTATGGGCCAGGGCAGTGAATCAGGTCCTAGTGTTCCCTGGAGCGTCTTACAGGTCTTCACATTAGGGATGGTGTAGGGGTGGGGAAGGAGGACTGGCACCATATGGTATATTGGAGGTCCCACATGTAAACCTAAGGCTGGAGCTACAGAATCCACAAGGCTAGAGGGGACATTTGTTAAATTGGTCCCTCTGTGAGCCTGCAACAAGGGAAAACCATGCTAGACTACAGCCAACTACACATGTACATTTTTTAACCTCCGCCATACAATTCTCATTTGTTATGGTGGGTGTGGCCAGATTGTGCTAAGAGTGGGAGGGTCTTAAAGGGGCAATGGTAAATAAAACCTGAGTCTAACAGACATGATCAACACTCAATACCATTTGAAAAAAAAAACAAAAAAAAAACAACAACGGTTTTTCATCTTATGGAAGAATTTCATAAAATAGTCAGTGACTACATAGCAACCTTCACAACAAGAGCCCCATTCACATTAGATTCACCCTTCATAAAATGAGTCTTTAAAGCGGTAGTCTTTTCTATTTTTTTAATGAGTCTTTTCTATAAAAAAAAGTTTCCCCCTGCAAGGTATTATCTTAATGCGTCGCATATTAGCACATTATGAAATACTTTCCTTAAAATGAAGCCCTTCGCTGACAGGGCTCCCATCTTCATCTGATCTTCCTTACATGTTCATGGGCTCCGGCCATGATGACTCTCCCACACATGAGCGCATGGCACAGACCTCTGTAGGCCAGCATGGGTATGTTGTTCCTTCAGAACGCATGTGCCGACCATGTCATTGGCTTCTGCTAGCTGGAATATCTCCTAAATGGCACACGTTTAGGAGATATTCATCTTACCTACAGGTAAGCTTTAATATAAGCTTTGCAGTAGTTTAAAAGCAGCATAGAGAGTTTACTACCACCTTAAAAGTCCTACCTCCTTACATCCTTACCTTTACTACCTCCTTACATCAGGAGTCCCCTTTCACATCTGGAGTCCCAACTAGAGTCCCTCCTTACATCAAAATTTCCTTCAGAGTTCCCACTTCCCCATCAGATTCCCCCCTCACATCATGAGTCCCCTATCAGAGTCCCCCTCACATCAAGAGTCCCCCTCACATCATAAGCCCCCATCAGAGTCCCCCTCACATCATGAGTCCCCCATCAGAGTTCCCCTCACATCATGAGTCCCCCATCAGAGTCCCCCTCACATCATGAGTCCCCCATCAGAGTCCCCATCAGAGTCCCCCTCACATCATGAGTCCCCCATCAGAGTCCCCCTCACATCATGAGTCCCCCATCAGGGTCCCCCTCACATCATGAGTCCCCATCAGAGTCCCCCTCACACGATGGGAGTCCCCATTAGAGTCTCCTCCTTACATGAAGTGTCCCCATCACAGCCAACTTAACATCACAGCTTCTATTACATCAGTGTGCCTATCAGAATATCCTCACTTTACAGTTACCACTTACATCAAGGTCCCAACAGCAACAGGTTGTAAACAAAGGAGCCACAACTGGAAGTGATGAAATCCTTGTCACATACAGTTTCTGACATCACACATTGGGAGGAACAAGGTCAGTTCCTCTCACTGTGCTCAGGGAAGCCGATGGCGGCATCCTTCCCGGGCCCGACAGCAGGGGAGAACCTGGTAAATGAGGGGAGAGACCCCCTTCTATTGGCTGTAAAAGTTGTCCAGCAGCTATGTAGCCACTAGGATTAAAGTGGTTATAAAGGCTCAAGGTTTTTTTGCCTTCATTCAATCTATGCATGAAGGTAAAAAACCTTCTGCATACAACAGCTCCCACAGTCCCCTAAATACTTACCTGAGCCCCATCCAGATCCAGCGATGTGCATAACAGCCTTGGCTGTCCCAAGTCTCTGCTTCCTCATTGGCTGAGACAGCAAGCAGGAGCCAGTGGCTCTCACTGCTGTCAATCACAGCCAGTCAGCCAATAAGGAGAGAAAGGAGGCGGAGCCAAGCCATGGCTCCATGTGAGAATGGACACACAGATAAACTTCCTCAGGGCTCCTCTATAGAAATGCTGGGGTTTGTTCCTGAGACTCAGCGGAAGTGAAGAAGTGGCTTGACTAAACTGTCTTCAACATTACAGAACAAGACCAATCGATTGCGACATATTATTAGTCCGTTTTCAAGGAATGTCTCCAGTGAATGCTTGTTGAATGCTGTATAGGAGCCCTGAGGAAGTCAAGTGATCCATGACGTAACGCGTAGGACGGAAGCGCGATGACGTCATAACCGTTACGGAGGGCAGCTGCCATCTTGGTACTCCCAAGACCCCTACACCTTTCCTGAAATGTTTTTATTGACAGAATTTTGCCTTTTTTGGTCTGCGGACCTATTTTAAATGTGTGTAGTGAATTTTAGATGATGTTTTAAATAAAGTTTGTGACATATTACACTGTGGGAGTCTTCTTGCTTGCATCTTCCATGTGAGGCATTGTGGATGACAGAGTTTTGCAGCCATTGCTGGAGCATGCCTATGAGTGTTTGTCGGCGCCATTGGAGATGATCTTTGGCCCTCTGATGGTAACAAAGATCTTTCTTTTGGAAATCATCGTTTGAGGTTTTCTATGCTTTGTGACTCCTTGTGGGTCGAATTTTGAAGGTGAGTGAGAACGCTAGCCAGTGGAGGATTTGTTCATATATGCTTGCAGCACTGGATTTGTCACAGCATGCACTGAAGATTCACTGCATTTTCTTTTGATTTTTAGAACTGTCATTTTTCTTTATATATTTATATATATTTTTCACTATTAACTTTTTTTTTTTTTGGGGGGGACCGAGTCACTTTTTGAGTTTTCTGGACTGAATCACTCATCCATTATTATTACTTTTTCTTGATTATTTTGGGACTGAGTCATCATTTTTTTTACATTATCAGCCATTTGATCCATTCACATGTGTCACTAGCACTTCACAGCCGTTGTTCTTGCGGCTGGCATTGTCACTCGTGTAGTTTATTTGGTCGTCCATTTTGGGTTTGAGTCACTTTTTGCTAAAAGCTATTGTTTTCATTCACCAGCACTTCATAGCCGTTTCCTGCGGCTGGCACTGTCACGTGGCATTTTGTTTTTGCACCACTGTACACATTTACGTCATGCTCACACCTGGTTGAGTGTTATTAGATTCATTTTTACTTCGTTTATGTTATTATTATTATACAGGATTTATATATTATTATTATTATACAGGATTTATATATATTATTATACAGGATTTATATCGCGCCAACAGTTTGCTCAGCACTTTACAATATAACGGGAGACAATACAGCAACAATACAGATCAATACAAGAGGGATAGGAGGGCCTGATCCTGGGAGCTTACAATCTAAGAGATAACATGGTGAATACTTTGCAGGGGTCAGGAGCATAGTGTATAGTTATTATTATTATTATTCAGGATTTATACATTATTATTATTATACAGGATTTATATCGCACCAACAGTTTGCTCAGCGCTTTACAATATAACGGGAGACAATACAGCAACAATACAGTTCAATACCAGAGGGATAGGAGGGCCTGATCCTGGGAGCTTACAATCTAAGAGATAACATGGTGAATACTTTGCAGGGGTCAGGAGCATAGTGTATAGTTATTATTATTATTATTCAGGATTTATACATTATTATTATTATACAGGATTTATGGCACCAACAGTTTGCTCAGCGCTTTACAATATAACGGGAGACAATACAGCAACAATACAGTTCAATACCAGAGGGATAGGAGGGCCTGATCCTGGGAGCTTACAATCTAAGAGGGAGGTGATTTATTTATTTTTCCACTTATCAGCCACTTAGTAGTGCAGCACCCTGTTACTCATAATACATAGTAGAATACTTGCACTCACAAGTCCTCCAACAATAGCCGGCTTAATAGTCACCAGGACAAGGATGAAGGGAGAATCCAGTAGGGACAAAGACAAGAATAAAAACCTGATAAGTACTACGCTGTATGAAGAGCTTCAGGTGTTGCCTAGAACAGAAAGAAAAAGAAGAAAGCAATCAATCATGATTTCACGTGGATTTCAGGAAAAAGATCACATTTATAATAGAACAGTTAGGAAATGTCCTCATTGAAAACTTGTTGTGTATGTATGGAAGTGTGAAGAAAAGCCCTTTAATACCAATAAAGAACTCTTACATTGCAGTCCAATCAAGCATCTTACACCCTCTCCAGTCACTATACAACATAAGAAGCTATTGCTAAGTGTCCTGTGTGGATGCTGCTGCAATATGTAAAACTTTCTTTTTTTATTATTATTATTATTATTATTATTGTACAGTATTTATATAGCGCCAAAGGGTATGCTCAGCGCTGTACAGTAGCAAGGGGGACAGAACATGAGACAAGACAGTAACAATACAATACACGAGGTGTTCGAGGGCCCTGCTCTTTCGAGCTTACAATCTAGGAGGGAGGGGAAGGTGGTACAGGAGGAAATGGCTGTGGGGGATGGAGTGGTGGGTGGAGTGGAGGAGGTTAGTTGTTAGGTGAGGTCAGGTGTTAGGTGAGGTTGGGGTAGGTTTCTCTGAAGAGGAGGGTTTTCAGGGTGCGCCTGAAGGTGAGGAGGGTAGGTAACAGTCTGATGGATTGGGGTAGGGAGTTCCAGAGGATGGGGAAGTCCTGGAGAAGTCCTGCAATTGGGCGTGGGAGGAGGAGACCAGGGAGCTAGAGAGTAGGAGGTCCTGTGAGGAGCGGAAGGCACGGGTAGGGTAGTATTTGGGTATCAGGTCAGTTATGTAGTTTGGAGCGGCGTTTTGAATGGCTTTGTAGGTCAGAGTTAGCAGTTTGAATTTGATGCGTTGGGCAATCGGGAGCCAATGAAGGGATTGGCAGAGGGGGGAGGCAGATGTGGAGCGGGTGGTGAGGTGGATGAGTCTAGCCGCTGAGTTTAGGATCGATTGGAGTGGGGATAGCGCTCGTTTGGGTAGGCCAGTGAGAATGGAGTTGCAGTAGTCCAGGCGTGAGATGATGAGGGAGTGTACAAGTTGTTTGGTGGTGTCTGGGGTGAGGAACGTGCGTATCTTGGAGATGTTGCGGAGGTGGAGCCTGCAAGATCTAGATAGCAGTTGTATGTGGGGTAGGAAGGAGAGGTGAAAGTCCGGGGTGACACCCAGGACTTTGGCGTGTGGGGTGGGAGAGATGGTGGCGTTGTTAGTAGTAATGGAGAGGATGGGGGGGCGCGGGGTGGGGGGACACCAGGAGCTCGGTTTTGGATAGGTTAAGTTTGAGGAAATGGAGCGACATCTAGTCTGATATGTCGTTTAGGAGGTGGGCTATGCGGGCAGAGAGTGAGGAGGTGAGGTGAGGGGTGGAGAGGGAAATTTGGGTGTTGTCGGCATAGAGGTGGTAATTGAAGCCGTGGGAGTGAATAAGTTTGCCAAGGGAAGAGGTGTAGATGGAGAAGAGGAGGGGCCCGAGGACAGAGCCTTGGGGGACCCTGACAGAGAAGGGGAGGGAGGGGGAGGTGGCAGTGTTGTAGGTGACGCTGAAGGAGCGTTGGGAAAGGTAGAAGAACCAGGAGAGAGCAGCGTCCCTGATGCCAAGGGAGTGCAGTTTGGCAAGGAGGAGAGGGTGGTCAACAATGTCGAAGGCCGCGGAGAGGTCGAGGAGCAGGAGGATAGAATAGTGGCCATTGGCTTTGGCGGTTAGCAGGTCATTGGTGATTTTAAGTAGGGCGGTTTCGGTGGAGTGCAGGGGGTGGAAGCCAGACTGTAGGGGGTCAAGGAGGTTGTTATCAGTGAGGTGGGCGCTTAGGCGATTGTAGGCCAGGCACTCAAGGAGCTTGGAAGTGAAAGGCAGCAAGGAGATGGGTCTAAGGTTGTTAAGGTTAGTGGGGTCAAGGGAGAGTTTTTTGAGTATGGGGGTGATGTGTGCATGCTTTAGGGGGGAGGGGAATGTGCCAGTGGAGAGGGAGAGATTGAAGATGTTTTTATATTTTAGAATGGGGTGCCTTCAGACTGTGCAGAATTTTAAAGGGTGCATTGACTGGGAATAGGTTGGGAAGCACTGCCTTGGCTATAAATCATCAGTCCCTCCCCTCATGCCAGGGTACTAGGTGTAATCCTAGACTCCCACTTGTCCTTTCAGTCCCAAATCCAATCACTGTCCAAATCTTGTAGACTTCACCTCCACAACATCTCCAACATACGCCCGTTCCTAACCTCTGAAACCACTAAGCAACTTATTCACTCCCTGGTTATATCTCGCCTTGACTATTGTAACTCCTTCCTTATTGGCCGACCTCATCGCAGGCTATCCCCACTTCAGTCTATCATGAATGCAGCCACCAGACTCATCCACCTTACTAACCATTCCATATCTGCCACCCCTCTCTGCCAATCCCTCCACTGGCTTCCCATTACCCAAAGGATAAAATTCAAAACATTAAAAATAACATATAAAGCCATTTATAACTCTGCCCCAAATTATATCACCGATCTTGTCTCCAAATACCACCCAAACCGTACTCTCCGCTCCTCGCAAGACCTCCTACTCTCTAGCTCCCTTGTCTCCTCCCATGCTCATCTCCAGGATTTCTCCAGAGGTTCCCCCATCCTCTGGAACTCTCTACCCCAATTTATCAGACTATCGCCTACTCTGCTCACTTTTAGGCGATCTCTGAAAACCTCTCTCTTCAGGGAAGCCTATCCTGCCCTCAGCTAACACTGGAATCTTCTACTCCTACTACCAGTCCATCCCCCACAGGTACTAACTTTGTACCACTAGCCCCTCCCTCCTAGATTGTAAGCTCCAAGGAGCAGGGCCCTCCTAATCCTCTTGTATTGAACTGTATTGCTGCTGTATTGTCTCCCGTTATATTGTAAAAGCACTGAGCAAACTGTTGGCGCTATATAAATCCTGTGTAATAATAATAATATAAACCAACATTACACATTACTAAAAACCATAACTATATTATATAAAAACAGTGCCATTTAGTATTAAAAATAGAGAATGCCTCAATGTTCACTTGCTGCTTAATATATCCCGCCCACGTTCAGGAGCCATTGTCACCTGATAACCAATGTTAGTCACTTTACCTGTCACTGGTCATAATGATATGGCTGATCTGTGTGTTATATAAAAACATCGCCATCTAGTGATAAAAATAGAGAATGCCTCAATGCAACCCCTAAACACAGAACATACAATGGAGCATTTGAAGTCACTTCCGCTCATTGGAACCCACGCTGACACCCAGCGGGATGACGGTGTAGCTGTACCTCCTAGCCGATACAAGGCTTTCTTCTGGTGCTGATGACTATATGTTGGTATAACTGATGTGGCTGCTATGGTACTGCACTTTATATGGGGTTACTCTTAGGATCAAAGTGCTGAGTATTTCACAACAGAAAGTGTCCATATAGCACAACTGCACTTTATTTAGTATTTTTATATAGTTTATGGATTATGTACCATTAAATATGCTTTACAGACATTTCATTTATATCTGCCAATTATTTTTTCCAGCCACTTCATATATTAAGCGGAGCGCTGCATTCAGTTTCTTTCCTTTATATTGGATGCTCGGGGGTTGAGCATTTCAAGAGGTATTAAAACCCAAACCAAAAATGTACAATATTGCAGATCACCAATTATTAGATGAGGTGGTTGCATTAGGTTTTTATTTGGCTCTTTCCCCGTTTTCAACTGGTGATCTGGCCAGTAACACACCTCCTGTAATAGAGCGCCCCCACTCTGGATGACGGAGCACAGGGGGCACAGCAGGCACCAGCACTGGCAGTCTGGGGGGAGGAGAATGTTATTGATTATTTATTGCAAATGTTTCTATAGAGCTGACAATTTACTCAGCGCTTCACATATACAGCATATTGTACATCAGTCTCTGCCCTCAAGGAGCTTAAAGTCTAAGATACCCAATGCTAGACATACACGTATAGATTTCTAAACGAGAATATTTGTGGGAATATTTGTACCAAAAATCTTTGGATATTCAATAAACGGATGAATGTTCGAAAATGGTTTTTTGCTTTTAACATTCAATTGTAAAATAAATGTAATTTCTGAACAATAACCACATACACTGTCCTAAAATTGGTCTGATCGAGAAAAGCCCCCCCCCCCCCCATGAATTTTCCCGTCACTGTGGTCAAAAACGAAGATTGGTTTGACCCCACAAGTGGTTAGAAAATCAAACAAAATGTTCTTAAAACTAAAATTTTGTTTAATTTTTAAATCTATATGTGTATGGCCAGCACTCGCCTTCATACATACACATACTAGGGCCAATTTATACCGCAACCAATTAACCTACCAGCATGTCTTTGGAGTGTGGGAGGAAACCTGAGTACCCGGAGGAAACCCACACAGGCACAGGGAGAACATGCAAGTAGTACCTTAGTAGGGATTTGAACAGATGCTAGATGTACCAGCAGATTTAGATACACTAACAAATTGAAGCCAAACTCCAGCTAATACTTTATAACCTGTTACAGCAAACAGTTTTTTTTTTCTTTTGGGTTAAAGGTTTTATATAAATAAATAAAAGCTGATCATTGTAAGCACCCCTGTCAGTGTTAAATGTTTTGTCTCATCCTGTAACTGATAAATCTGCAGGAGAGTTTGTTCTTTTGTAAAACAGACTTACTGGCTAGATCACCAGATAAAAATAGAAGAAAGAAAGCCTAACAAACAACGAATGCAGCCATCATATCAAAGAATTGGTAACTGCAATATAGTAACTGATGGCTTTTGAGTTTAATACTACTTTAACTTCAGCAGTTTCATTAGTGAGATTTGGAAAAATAATTGAGGGGATATCATTTCTTTTTAGTCAGCCTTTAAAAATATACTTATTCATAGGAAATCTAAAAAAAAATTGACAGGGGTAAATTAAAACATTCCTGACTCCTGGATGCCCAATTCTATGAGATTTAACAGTCGCAATATCCCACAATAGATTGTACGTGTCTATTGATGCCTCTGATCATAAACTTCAAGAATAATTTCCAACACAACATGGCTGATAAAGTCAATAGGCAGAAAAGTGGCTAAGTGGTTAGCACTTCCACCTGGCACTACTCGGGTCGTTGGTTTGAATCCCAATCACGGCACCACCTGCCTGGAGTTTGCATGTTCTCCCTGTGCCTGTGTGGGTTTCCTACGAGTACTCCGGTTTCCCCCCACACTCCAAAGACATCCTGAGAGGTTAATTGGCTCCTGTCTAAATTGGCCCTAGTATGTGTATGTATGAATGTGAGTTAGGGACCTTAGATTGTACGCCCCTTGAGGGTTAGGGACCTTAGATTGTACGCCCCTTGAGGGTTAGGGACCTTAGATTGTACGCCCCTTGAGGGTTAGGGACTGATGTGAATGTACAATATATATATGAAGTGCTGCGTAAATTGACAGCGCTATATAAGTACCTGAAATAATAAAAACAATAATGGAGCCAACAACATGAGCCCATTAATATCTTCTCCTAACCATCAGGAAGAAAGTGCTATCCTAACCCTTCTCTTGGACCAGGGGTATATATCATAAATTAAACAGAATTACATCTTACTGACCCCCTAGACCAGGGATGTCAAACTGGCAGACCTCCAGCTGTTGCAAAACTACAAGTCCCATCATGTCTCTGCCTTTAGGAGTCATGCTTGTAACTGTCAATCTTGCAATGCCTCATGGGACTTGTAGTTTGGCAACAGATGGAGGGCCACCAGTTTGATACCCGTGCCCTAGGAGCTTGATAACAGATATAATGCTACTGTGCAGATGCCATGATCCTCCATCAATGAGTATGCAGTCCTGGTGTTGAACTGTAATAATAAATCCCATTGGAATCAAGCCGCCACTCACAATAGCACTTTACATTTACATTATTTTCTAGTCCATAAAACGGGGTTTTATTTCCAGTTCAAACAAAATTCTATTTTATAGGCTCTCTTCTTTTGGAAAATATATAATATTCAGGTATTTTTAGAAATCAGGAGATATTTATTATCATTTACCAACAAAAGAAAGACCAATTTGTCCTGAAAATAACAAGGTATAATCCACCTGAATACACAAAGTAGTTGTCATTGTGTGCAGGCATTGAGATTTGTTTACTCCCAGTCACTAAGGGGTTAAAAATCCAAATTTCTTTATCATACATCACAGGACAAATAGCAGGCTATTCATGATGATGTGGGTTATAGGCCACCTATAGGTAAATGGACACTGGCTGACCAATCAGAGAGGAAGTCCTCCCCTATATAACCCCTCCTATACAGGAAGTGCGTCCATTTTTTTCACCAGTGTCTGTAAGGTGGATGGTCACTGAAAGTGTTGCTTGTGTTCCTGGAGCATACCTGAAGTTCCAGAACGGTTCCATTAGAGAATCGGACACTTTAATCGGATCCATTCGGAAAGCTGTGAGCCAAAATGGATGGTACCCGAGCCTCGCTGGATGAGGAGAATCCTCGAGGTTTTGCCTGTAATGCAGCCTTATGGCGCTGGACCCCACGCAGATGGAACCCTGTGCAGTTTTAAATCTGACCAAGGCACTTCCAGCGGGGTGCTATACAGGCAGTGACCCCTCAGTATGGGGACTGAGTCCTTAAAGGTCTGTATGACGATGCCCACCGTGATGGGTAAAGGTTGGTGCCTGACGGTTGTCAGGGACCTGCGGCGGGACTGGTGAGAGATCTCCTTTTTCTCTCTGTAAGAAGAAACAAAGAAAGCTCTAAATCGGAGGGAAATGGAGAGGTGTTGTGACTACGCTGGTCACAGGCACTTCCGGTTCCGGTCAGACAACGGTGCCTGAGACTTCCAACCATCTCCAGCAGTCCGGAACCTCGTTACCATACACAGCGGCCAGCACCCCATGGGATGAACCCCTGCAGGACACAAACGGCTATACTGATGAGCTTTTTAATCACCTTCACATTGTGAGTTTTTACCAGGGTGGATAAAAATCAATGATTTTTTTTAAAAAATAAAAATAAAAAATCGGATTTTTTTTATTTAAATCGGATTTTTTTTATTTAAATCAGATTTTTTTTTAATAAAATGCTTTTTGAGGAAAATATATTACCATCCAAAGGTTATTCCATCATGAAATAAAGATTAGTTTTTTAATTATGTAGAATAAGGCTGTATGTGTTTACTTGTTTTGGTAAATAAATTCCATGAATCCATTCACAATGTCATGCTCTTCCAGAGGTTTTTGTAAGATTATTGGGCAGTTTCTCTGCCTACAAGATATTATCACAGATGATCGGTTTACTTTTGCAGTTCTCAAAACTGAATCTGACTCAGCGGAGATCACAGGCCTCTTCTTCACAGCAAAAATGTTATAACATGAACAGAGTTAAGAAAAAGACCTTCATCCTAACTTCTACAAACCTCTGAATACAGAATCAGCCCCTCCAGTGCGAAGTTTCAAGAAGTTCAGTGAATAGAATAGAAACAATATTTTTCTGATTGTTTGGAGTGGAATAGATCTGCACAAGAAGAAAGTGAAACTAAGTGTGAGGGGGAGGGGCTGACAGTCTAAGTTTCTTAAAATATATATATTTTGTTTAGCCAAATTAGTTACCAAACATGGATGTTTAAGCAAATCACATCTGCTGGAATGTTATTGTTTCAGATGAATAAATCTATTTAAATTGTTATTATTAAGGTAATGATTATTTTTCTCCTTTCTAAGTACAACAGAAAAGTTGTCCAAATATGAATGATTAACCTATTAAACTGGGGATAAAAAAAAACTAATATGAAAAGTTGTTATTCTAAAAATCTTCATCTACTTGTATATTAAAGTTACACCAGCAAGAATTAGTCTTTATGTAGAAAACTAGGATTTAAATCAAGCCTTACTGACTAGTGATTTAAATCAAATCCACCCTGATCTTTACTATTGTGGCTCATTAAATATTCCTTTTATACTGCACTTAGAAGGCGCCTCTCTTCTCATCATTTTTTAACAGCCAACCAGCACATAATGCCTTTGTCTCTCCGCCACTCAATTTGGTTGTCAGTAACAAAGCGAGAAAGTCCCTGTGTAATCTCCAGGTTGCATTTGGAGGTGGGGGACAAGAAGTCAGTATTCTTACCCTGAGAGGGCTCCTAAAGTGAGGAATATGGGAGCTGCCCAAACTGAACTGTAATCTACCTACATTGCATCGAGAAATGGAGAACCAGTAATTATTATTATTATACAGTATTTATAAAGCGCCAACGGTTTGCTCAGCGCTTTACATTATAATGGGAGACAATACACGAGACAGTACAGTAACAATACGATTCAATACATGAGGGGTTCAAGGGCCCTGCTCCTTGAAGCTTACAATCTAGGAGAGAGGGGATAGTGATACAGGAGGAAACAACTGTGGGGCATGAAGTGGTAGGAAGAGTGGAGGAGTTCAGTAATTAGCTGAGGGCAGGGTAGGCTTCCCTGAAGAGATGGGTTTTCAGGGTGCGCCTAAAGGTGAGGAGGGTAGGTGATAGTCTGATGGATTGGGATAGGGAGTTCCAGAGGATAGGGGAAGCCCTGGAGAAGTCCTGGAGGCGGGCATGGGAGGAGGAGACCAGGGAACTAGAGAGTAGGAGGTCTTTGAGGAGTGGAGAGTACGTTTTGGGTGGTATTTGGATATCAGGTCAGTGATGTAGTTTGGGGCAGTATTATGAACAGCTTTGTACTTCAATGTTAGCATTTTGAATTTTATCTGTTGGGCAATCGGAAGCCAGTGAAGGGATTGGCAGAGAGGGGTGGCGGATATGGAGCGGTTTGTGAGGTGGATGAGTCTGGCCGCAGCATTCAAGATGGACTGAAGTGGGGATAGCCTGCAGTGAGGTAAGCCGATGAGGAGGGAGTTGCAGTAGTCAAGGCGTGATATGATAAGGGAGTGAATGAGTTGCTTAGTGGTTTCCGGGGTTAGGAACGGACGTATTTTGGAGATGTTGCGGAGGTGAAGTCTACATGAGTTAGTCAGCGATTGGACCTGGGGCTGGAAGGACAGATTGGAGTCTAGGATGACACCTAGTGCTCTGGCTTGAGGGGAGGGACTGATGGTGGAGTTCTTGTAATGATTGAGCAGCCCCAATCCTCCTCTTCTCAGGTCCCCCACTGGTGCTCCTGGTTCCTCCCAAGCCGCCCACCTCATAGAGTGTCCACCATGGCAAGCCACTTGCTATGGGGGCACTTGTACAGGCTTGCTCCAGAAAAATACAAACTCCATGCAGGTAGCCCTGGTGGGACTCAACCCACACATGCACAGCAATGACTGCTCCACCATATGAAGAACAAGAAGAAATACTAGATGCTTGTTCAATTTTAGATATATTTTTCATCACATATACAAAACAGTAATAAAAATAAAATGTCAAATTCATTTTTTGGATATTATTTACAAAGTAAACCAAATGACAAAAAGCAAACTTGTCATCACAGCAAATAAATCAAACCATCATAAACACTTTTTCAACCTCCGGTGTCCAAAGAAATCCCAAACTGAGGAAACTCTGGAATCTCCAGCTCTGAAGTCTGAATTCAGAATCTCTGACATTTTTTCAGTTTAATAATCTGATCACCTCCAGCCAACAGAGGTCCTTGAGTTGCTGGAGGCCATGCCGAAAACCCTTCTGGATAAAGGTCAGCATTTGCATACTGTGTGCCAATAGTTAGGAGTTTCCTGGGGCATTCCGAAAGAAAAGTAAGAAGAAGGCATCTCTTCTAAGTATTTTGGACAGTTCAAACTTGTCACTTCAGTAAAGACACCACATTGCTTCCTTGCCTTCAAGATCAAGCATAACATTGGTTCTTATCAGTGTGCAGTAGGGGCACGCCACCATAATTCTGGCTTCTGGCTGGGATGGCTGGCTGTAAGGTACCCCTGCTGGTATGATGGGGGTCCTGTGGGATCTTCCTGTGGAAAAGAAATTGAATCAAGCATTTGCTGGAAGTCGGGAGTATTTCCCTGGTATAGAGGGTTCCAAGGGGCCCAGTGCCTCCTGATTTGAACTATGCTACCTTGTCTGGCTGAGGGTTGGGAAGGCAGAGGGCCTGTGGTGTTAAAGGAGAAGTTCTACCCGTTTTTGGGGTGGAACATGTAACATGTTCCCACTGCCGGAGTCACTGCCTGACCCCCTGCATCTAGTCACATCTGTCACTATTTTTAAAACAACATCAACTTCTGTGAATGGAAACTGAGAAGTCATGACAGTTTTTGCACCTGTCGACTTGTAGTTCTCAATGAACTACCACGGCACTGTTGAGAGCTCTGGTAGTTCATTTTCTCTTCCTATCAGTGTGTATCTGCCTGCCTGTTTGAGGTACGAGCGCACAGATACACTGACAAGTCTGCAGGAGCCCTGCGTGGCACCCGCGATCAGGGTGCAATGCTCTCTAGGCTTCAAGTACAAATAAATAAATAAATGCACTTTTACCTGCAAAAATGTGCATTTATTTATTTTTTTATTAGGTGAACTTATCTTTTAAAGACCCCCTAGAAGCGGTGCCCCTCGGGTGCCAAAGTAGAACTATAGGTTTGGGACCACACTGTATGAAACAGCGCTTGGCTACGACATCTAAGCTTCTTTTCTGCACCATACCACATGGACTAGGTCTTTTGGTCAAGACCTGGGCAATTTTTGTTACCAGCCCACGAGGCCTAGCCATTGCACTGGCATCTTTTTACATTTTCTATTTATTTTTCTCATGTGTGCACCAATTGCAATTATTTATGTTTTTTTCAAGATTGTTGGCTGTGCATTACTGGGCCTACCCTGAAGTCTAGGGGAAGGATGTGTAGCCATTAAGCTCCTTCCTCCCCTGCCTTGCAGGGAAGGGGGTTCCTTTTGGGAGAGCCCCTCACCTAGTACTCATTGGTCGGCTTCAGCTGATCATGAGCAGTGGGGTCCACTGGGCCTTTTGGCTAGGTGAACCTGAGTGTGCCTGAGAGGGGGGTGGGGTTCAAGGAACAACCCTTCCTCTTCAGACCATTTGACACATTCTAAGGACACTTTTTTGTGTGTTCTAGAGCAGTGGACTCCACACTGCAGTTCGAGGGCCCTTTGCTTGCTTTTATCTGGTTCTTGAGGCACTTTTCCTCCCACTGATACAAGACACTATTCCTCCCGCTGACACCAACAATGGGGCATAATTTCTCCTACTGACACTGACATCAGCAATGGGGCCCATTGACACCAGCAATGGGGCCATATTTCTCCCACTGACACCAACAACAGGGCACTATTCCTCCCACTGACACCAATGATGAAGCACTCAAGCTGACACCAACGATAGGGCACTATTCCTCCAACTGGCATCAGCAACGGGGCACTATTTTTCCCCCCAATACCAAAGATGCAATGTTTACTCCCACTGACACCAAGACAATTTCAACTCCCAATGGAATGGCCACAAACCAGCCCCCTAAAGTGTGAAGGACAGTAAATTGGCCCTTTGTTTAGAAAGTCTGGAGACCCCTGTTCTAGAGCACTTTTTTGGTTCACTTATGGTATTTTGCTTTTATGGACCACAATATGCATGGACAGGACCATATTATTCTATGTATGGTCAGGACCACACTATTCTATATGGTCAGGACCACACTATTCTATGTATGGTCAGGACCACACTATTCTATATATGGTCAGGACCACACTATTCTATGTATGGTCAGGACCACACTATTCTATGTATGGTCAGGACCACACTATTCTATGTATGGTCAGGACCACACTATTCTATGTATGGTCAGGACCACACTATTCTATGTATGGTCAGGACCACACTATTCTATGTAGACTGTGTGAGCTGAGTGAAACAAGGAACTGAAATTGCACAAAAACACAAAATCCACATTATCTGACGTTTCCTGAAGCTCTTGCGTTTAAGGCGGCGCATTGCAAATGGTCTTTTACATAGGAGACCACATATCCAGGCAGATACAGGCCCCTGGGGAGAGCTGTGATTTGTCTTTACTTTTATAGAGAATCGCATGAAGTGAATGTCCTAGAGGCTGGTGTACGCTGGCAGTTCATATCATGTGGCTTCTGGCATTAAAGAATGGGGTCTGTCCCATTCCAGTCTACAACAGCACCTTTCCATCTGAAAAACAAGGCCGTGAGAAGTTCATGTTAAAGCTGAAGTTGAATCCATTTAAATATTTTGTCCCCCCCCCATCAGTAGGCTAAAGACATTTTTAAATAACCCCCACACCCCCCTACACAAATCAGTGCTACAGCCGCTGATTGAGCCACTTCTATCCATCAGGTCAATTGCACAGATGTCAAAAGACAAACCGACTTCTGTTCAGCTGCAGTGCCCACACATGGATCGAAATTGGGCCGGTCCCTGCTCAACTGACCGAATTTTGATTCATCTATGACCACCTTTAAAGAAATGAAATCCAATGAATGAAAAGGGATGGTCAGATTGGGTAGGAAAGAGCTAGGTGTGGCTTGAAGTCCTCCAGCCAAGAAATGACGCAGGATCTATTTGGCTGGCTGCAGCTTCTAATCCACATTGTGAGATGCTCACCGTGTGAAGTAAAGGAGAGGAGCCCACCCACAGACACTGAAGGGGGGGAAACCAGCAAGACACCCAGTGCGGTAAACAGAGGGAGAGCCCTGCAGCCTCGTGTCCCCTCCCAACAGCAGACAGTCCACTCTCAGAAGCCAAAATACGGTACTGTATATACAAACAGCAGAGTTTGCAGAGTCTCCCCAACCATCCCAACAACAGCACATCTCTTTAATCAAAAAATAATAATTGGCAAACAATGGGATCTCCAAAATATACATCATGCCTCCAATCACACCAAAAAGGGTTCATTTTAGGGGTGTTTGTACTGTGCTGCTATTTTAGGGCATCATGAAATGTGATAAGCAGTTAAAAATGATTATTTTTTCCCTTATATAGTAAAAAAAAAAAACAGTGATTATTAAATCCCACCAAAAGAAAGCTCTGTCTCAAAAAAAGATTTACAATTCATCTGGGTACTGTGTTACATGTCCGAGTATCTGTTATTCAAACTAACACAACACTGAAAAGTGAAAAATGGTGAAAAAACATATGAGTGAAAACAGCGGCAAAAAATATAAAATTCAAGCTGCTAAACCTCACCCTCTACTAAAAGTAATAATGAAATCAAAGTGAAAAGGTAGCGCTAATTAAACAAACTTATTTTTGTGACAGTGATGCAAAAAATATAAAAATAAATACAATAAAATATTGTGCAAATATTCATAAAAATACAAAATATTCAATAAAGTGATTCAAACAATGTCTCTAATGTCTTTCAATTCAAAAGCATCATAATTGTGCAAAACTCCATCACCAATAGAATTGAATGAGACGTCGGAAGCTTATGGAATGTGGTGACGTTACTCCGAGGCTCCACCATACGCGTTTCGTCACTTGATGTCTTCACGGAGCGGAAGGGAGACGTCAAGTGACGAAACAAGTAGGGTGGAGCCTTGGAGTGACGTCACCATGTTCCGTAAGCTGTCGGCGTCTCTGGATTTTGAAGCGGTTTTATGTGTTTGCGGTTTATGTTGGCTTATGGCACTTAAAAATGTGTGTTGTTTGGATATAAAGCTTTTAAATAAAAACTCGCTATACAGTATTACACTATTTCCTGCTCTGTTCTCTTCCTTTGAGTCTATATGGTTTACAAAGATCCATACATTATAAGAAAGACCTTCTGCTGCCAATCATCAGTCTGCAGACCATTGCTCCCAGAGCTAACACGCGATTTGCTAGTTTATAATTTTACTAGCAATTTGCTCTGGTGACTTCATTCAATTCTATTGGTGATGGAGTTTTGCACGATTGGTGGTGGATTTTCAACATTATGATGCTTTTGAATTGAAAGACATTGTTTGAATCACTTTATTGAATATTTTGTACTTTTTATGAATAATTGCAAAATTTTTTATTGTATTTATTTTTATTTTTTTTGCATCACTGTCACAAAAATAAGTTTGTTTAATTAGCGTTACCTTTTTCACTTTGATTTTCAAAATTGAAAAATGGCCTGAAAAGGAAAGGAGTACAACATGCTGGTATTGAGATGGTTTAGGTCCCACATAAAAAAGGTATTGTATGTATGATACAGGTAACCACACTAGACCTAAAAGTAATAAATATGAGCTGTACTCACTTGGTCCTGATACAGAACTCCAGCGGGGGAACCAATTCATTGTCTTCATCTTCTACATAATTCCCTGAGGTATCTGAGAAGACAGAAGGAGCAGATATGAGATGAGAGAGCCATTGCTTGTCTACAAGTCACAGAGCTGCTAATACAATAGACCAGTGATGGCGAACCTTTTTGAGCCCGAGTGCCCAAACTGCAACCCAAAACCAACTTATTTCTTTCAAAGTGCCAACACTGCAATGAAACCTGAATATCGAGCTTTTGGTTTAGAAAAAACAACTCGTACAGTAGTGCAAACTAATTAACAGTACAGGGATGACCAGAGACTGCGGACACAGTACAGGAGATGACCAGAGACTGCGGACACAGTACAGGAGATGACCAGAGACTGCGGACACAGTACAGGAGATGACCAGAGACTGCGGACACAGTACAGGAGATGACCAGAGACTGCGGACACAGTACAGGAGATGACCAGAGACTGCGGACACAGTACAGGAGATGACCAGAGACTGCGGACAGTACAGGAGATGACCAGAGACTGCGGACAGTACAGGAGATGACCAGAGACTGCGGACAGCACAGGAGATGACCAGAGACTGCGGACAGCACAGGGATGACCAGAGACTGCGGACAGCACAGGGATGACCAGAGACTGCGGACAGTACAGGAGATGACCAGAGACTGCGGACAGCACAGGAGATGACCAGAGACTGCGGACAGCACAGGGATGACCAGAGACTGCGGACAGCACAGGGATGACCAGAGACTGCAGACAGCACAGGGATGACCAGAGACTGCAGACAGCACAGGGATGACCAGAGACTGCGGACAGCACAGGGATGACTGCTGACCTTTGGGGAGGGAGGGGGAGCGGGTACCTGAATTTGACAGGTACCCGCTCTTACTTCCGCAGAGTTTTTTTTTTTATCTTACCTGTTCCTTTATCCAGCCGCGCGTTGTCTTCCCGGCTTCTGTAGTGTGGGCGGACAGCCGGATGCCCAGTGCGCATGCGCGAGAAGCGCTGCGCTTTGTGATTGGTCCGGCGGCTTCTGGGATCTGTCATGTGTCCCAGGTACCGCCTTACCATTCACAAAGAGCACTGCTTCTTGTGCATGCGCACTTGGGACCCGGCTGTCACGCACACTACAGCCGGGAAGACAGCGCGCCACTGGATTCTCCTGGCGTGCCCACAGATAAGGCTCGGCGTGCCGGCTGTGGCACGCGTGCCACGGGTTCGCCATCACTGCAATAGACGGTCTGGGAGCTGCACCACTCTCCAGAGACTGGCAGGATTAAAGCTGATCAAACCCAATCAAAAAAATCCCATTTACGTTTTTACATGTTAATGTAAGGTTTAACCACTGAGGAAATGGCTGCCCGCATTGTACTGAGGATGGGCGGCCCGTACAGGCACAGTGACGTATCTGTGCGTCGCTGACCTCTTCCAGGTACAGCGCCCCCCCCCCTCCCCTGCTGACTACCACTGTGATTGTACACAGTGGGAGTTTGTCAGCAGTTCCCAGCCAATGATTTATGGCCGGGACCTGCTGATCGGCTGTGTCCAATCACAGTCCAGAGCCCTGTGTTGACAATCAACAAAGGGTTCTGGACACAGGGAAAAAAGTCTTTATGTTCCTTCTGCCTGTTTTACAGGAAAAAGAAACAGAGGTTTTTAGTAAAAAGCAGAACATATTACACACATTAACACTTAAACAATTAAAATAACTATCGCCAACTGATAAATTCCTGTAGAAACAATACTTTCTTGGCTACTCCCCCTGAGAGCTGTACCCCTTCCCAGCCAATGTAATTAGTACAGTGACAGTGTATAGTATTATCAGTGGCCACTATATTACTGTCACTGATGATGTCAGTGTCAGTTTCCACCCAGTGTCAGATTGCCAGTCGCACTACCAAAGTCCCACTATAAGTCGCTGATCGCCACCATAAGGAAGCAAGCAAAAAATTCCAGTATATGTACCATAATTTGTAGACACGATAACTTTCACACAAACCAAAATTAATATACGCTTATTGAGATTTGTTTTTACCGAAGACATGTAGAAGAATACATTTTGGCCTAAATTCATGAAACATTTTGATTTATTTTATTAGATATATTTTATAGCAGAAAATAAAAAAATATATATATTTTTAAATTTTCAGTCTTTTTTGTTTATATAATAAGAAAACCCAATGGAGATCAAATACCACCAAAAGAAAGCTTTATTTGTGTGAAAAACAAATGACCACGCAATTACCGGTTAAAGCAGAGCAGTGCTGAATAGCAAAAAATAACCTGGTCATGAAGGGGGTAACACCTTCCGGGGCTGAAGTGGTTAAAAAAAGATTTTATTCTTTTTTTAAATTTTCAACCTTTAATAAAATAATACCTAGTGACCTGTCCTGACCTGTAGATCCTTGTTCACGTACTTCCTGTTGTCGGGTGACAACTGTTTTCCAACTGTGTTTCTGGGAGACTACAAGTGGCTGTGCAGATACATATTGCATAGGTATGTTCCACTGTTGTCACCATTAGGATGCCGATGCAGAGCAATCTTTACAAAGAGGCAGCCTGGAAGCATTCTTTATAAAGATGTTGATCTTGTTTCCTGCTTGTGTATTGGCTCCATGCTTTTTCCAAAAGTCTGCACTAAGCTGCAAACCTAATTTAAGGCATTCCTACAAATGCAGTTTTATGTTGGTCAGTCCATAGATTTATTTATTATTTATTTCAGGTACTTATATAGCGCCATCAATTTAAGCAGCGCTTTACATATATATTGTACATTCACATCAGTCCCTAACCCTCAAGGGGTGTACAATCTAAGGTCCCTAACTCACATTCATACATACACATACTAGGGACAATTTAGACAGGAGCCAATTAACCTACCAGCATGTCTTTGGAGTGTGGGAGGAAACTGGAGTACCCGGAGGAAACCCACGCAAACACAGGGAGAACATGCAAACTCCATGCAGGAGGCACCGTGGTTGGGAATCGACCCCATGATACAATTACTGCAAGGCAGAAGTGCTAACCACTAAGCCACTGTGCTGCCCAGATGATGACTTTTTGTTCATTCATCCAGAGGACTGAATGAAAAAAAAAAATGATTTCATTCTCCCATCAACTCACAATCTCCCATGGAGCTAACGTATTTTTTTTATAATGAACTTTTTATTGATTTTCAAACATTTACAACAAACAGAGTTGCATAGAAACACAGTGTGACAAACATAAAACAACAAAAGGACAGAGAAATAGGCTCATCGATGAGCGGTACATAGATAAATATAATGTCAATACATAACAGTGAATTAGCAATCATTTTCAGACAATTGAGTAGACAAGTCAGAAATGGAAGTATCCCGCGGTTCCCAAAATGCTTCAAAAGTGGGTACAGAGTTAATGTGCAAAACAGTGAGGTACTCACGAGCCGGGCCCTGTTTCTTCTTGTACCAAATTGTACTGTAACTGTAATGTCTGCCTTCATTTTGTATGATATATAAATCCTGTATAATAATAATAATGTTCAATTTTTCTAATCTCCACTATAACCTTCCTCATTTCCGATAATATAGGGGGCGTAGTAGAAAGCAAATGCACGGGGATGGTTCTCCTGGCCACCATTAAAATGTGGGAGGAAAGTTTCCTTGCAATCTTGGAGAGGCCTGAAAAAGGTAGGCCCAACAAAAAAATGGATGGGCTCAAATGAAATAAGAGCCCGCAAAAGTAGCCGTAGTAGGTTAAGGACCGCTCTCCAAAAGGGTACAATGTACTGGCAAGCCCAAAAAATATGGAAGAGTGCCATTTTCCTCACCACAACACCAGCAGACAGAAGAAACATTCAGGTTACGAGCATGGAGAACCTCAGGAGTTCTATACCAAAACATCAGAATGTTCTAAGTGTTTTCTTTATATACTACACATATAGAAGATCTGGAAGCAGCTTCCCAAATCCTGCTCCATTGATTTAAGGCGATGTCACATTGGAGGATTCGGGGCCATTTACGCATATAAAGGTGTGTATCAATAGATAGGGTTAGGTGCCTAAAAGCAGCTTATATGTAGAGGAAATTATGCCGCGTTGGTATGGGCCTTGGATGCAGATACGCTCAAATGGGGTAGGTTTCTCAAGAGTCAAAGTAGAGGCTTTGGCGAAAAATAAATGGCGTAATATCTGTAGATAAACATGATATTGGTGGAGTGGCGTACGAGTGGCTTTTTGAATCTCAGAGGATTTAAACTTAAGAGTCGCTGAGTGGACCAAGTGTCGCAACTGAAATAGATTGGCCTCGGTCCAGGGGCGCACACGAGTCAAGGCCAAGCTATCGGGGAGGCAGGGATTAAATATGACATTGGTCAAGGGGGAACACAGGGAAGAGAAGGTGAATTTAACCCTACACCGCCTCCATACAGATAACGTGAACTGCATGGGTCCAAGCAGGAGATGTTTGTGAGAGGAGGTTTTAGTGTTGGTCATAGACCAGACAAGGGTGCATCAGACTCAGTTGTAGCCATTCAATCTCGGCCCATTCATTAGGGGGGTGCTGGGAGAACCGTGAGACAAGAGCCTGAAGGTGAGCAGCTAAGTAGTACGACACAATGTCTGGGGCCCCCAGACCCCCCTAGATCGAGGAGAGAGAAGGACAGTACGGCAATCCGGTGAGATTTATTATGCCAGATGAAGTGGAGGAAGGACTTCTGAAGGGAGTGCAGTTTGGACATGGGAATAGGAACAGGAAGCGTCTCCAAGAGATACAAGAGCTTGGGCAATATGTGATTTTTAGTACATTGATCCGTGCAAAGAAAGAGATGGAAAGACTGTCCAAGGATTTTAAGGATTGAGAAATTGCATGAAACAGAGGGGAGAAGTTAGCAGCATAAAGGGAGTGATATGAGGAAGTAGGGTTGGTACGGAGCTATTGTATTTTGACAACGGGAAGAGTTCTCTGTCATTAAAATACGATGATCAGTGTTGCTGGCTTTAGCCAATGACACTGATCAAGCACTTCAAACAAGCTGGTTGTACAGAAGTTGATCGAGAGATCGACTTCTGTACAACCAGCCTGCCCATAGATGGATCGCAATTTCGCCAGTTCCTGCTGAACCGTCAGACTTTCCATCCATCTATTGATGCCTTAAGACCCATAGTTATCTAAAGGGATGCATACCCTGCAGATTCTCTTAATGCAACCCTGGGATTCCTCAGATGATGATAATCAAGGCAGGCCTGCATCTCACAAATATCTCACTAAAGCAGGCCATACTTTATACAATTTTCATATTCAATTTCCTTTAGATTTACCTTCAACTTTGTAGTGCAAGGGCCTGTTTGATTGCATACAAATTGAAAGTGTTTAGATTTAACCTCATATTATATGGTTTTGGTAAATATAAATGATAATTGCACAGGAAAATTGTATAATGTGTGGCAACCCTTACCCCTGGTTCACATCCATGCGGACGTCCGGGTCGCGTTTTACACAGGCACGAGAGCCCATTCATTTGATTGGACTCCCGTGCCCGTGACACGCAGGGAAAGAAGTCCCAGCACTTCTTTTGAAAACGCAGCCCGCACGGGAACCTCGGTTCCCAGTACAGTTGCATTTTCCAGTGCGGGCGGCGTGCCAGTAGAACTAATGGCACCCACCTGCATGTCTGCATTTCTGTGCGGGTGGTGCGGCTGCAAGGATTTTCGTGCAGATCCGCAGCAGCACCACCCACACAGATGTGAACCTAGGGTCAGGCTCCCTCCACACAAAGGGCCTGATCAGGTCCACCTGTCAGTTTTTCAGGCAGACCTGATTACACCCTCCATTCACCCCTATGTACCGGAGGCTATATAATGGACTTGTGTCCATTTACAACCACCTACCTTCAATCCAATCTAGGATGATAAAAAAAAAAAAAAAAAAAATGGAAGTCCGTGTACTCCCGACTGCCCATGGAGCAGAGTGGGCTTTGTCTGTATTCGCGCTGCAGAAACTGAGCGGACATGGACCTGTTATCTGCATACTCTGCTCTGATCAGCAGGGGATCAACGAACAGATTCCCTGCTGATCTAAACAGAGTCTGACCATGTGAATGGGAAGATAAAAAGAGAGAGAGGGGCGCCAGATTAAGTGCAGTATTGACAATCATTTATTGCACACAATGGTATGGAACTCACTAGATGCAAGTGGGTCATAGGCATGGATAAAATATGGACGTCATCCTGATGGAGTTCCAAAGGCAGAGAGGAGAGGGTGGATGGACATCTGGGGGCCACGGCTGTGGTGGAAGCCAGGTCTCCTGACTTACATCGAGTCCTCTGCAGTGTGTACAGGCTGTGTCTCGTGCGGAACCAGGCTGGAACGCAAATGGCCTCTGGGCAGAAGTGACGTTACTACAGGAATGTAATGCCACAAGGGAGGGGCGGTAACACGTTTCAAAGCTGCTGCTTCTTCGTCAGACCTCTGACCTTTGAAACGCGTTACCGCTCCTTCCTTTCGGTATTATGTTCCCGTAGTGATGTCACTTCCGCCCGGCGGCCATTTGCGTTCCAGCCTTGTTCCGCACGAGACACAGCCTGTACACACTGCAGAGGACTCGATGTGAGTCAGGAGACCTGGCTTCCACCACAGCCGTGGCCCCCAGATGTCCATCCACCCTCTCCTCTCTGCCTTTGGAACTCCATCATGATGACATCCATATTTAATCCATGCCTATAACCTACTTGCATCTAGTAAGTTACATACCATTGTGTGCAATAAATGATTGTCAATACTGCACTTAGTCTGGCGCCCCTCTCTCTCTTACTTTCCAATACAGAGTCCAGGTTAACTCTATAGGGTGCTGCCTCATGATGGTGCTATCCAATAACTGACTACCTCCCTACCACTAATGGGACGCTAAGATTTAACCCCATCTCTCCAGCGCCAAAATTTTACCTCCCGTGTGAAAGGGGCCTACCTCTGAAAATATTACATACATCACTGTTATATCAAGATATCCTGGTGATCCCTTAAGTTCTTTAACCACATGCAATATGCATGCCCTAATAAAGGGGGAATGTTTTGAGCCCCTGAAATGCACTGGATGTTTTATGTGATCATATGATGAATTATTAAAGTTGCCTGGACTCTTGCACTATTTGATCTGGTGCTCCTATTGTGTTTTTACATTTTGAGATTTTTTATTTGTCTGTGTCCCTGTTGTTGACTTTTCCTCACTTCCTGTCAAGTAAAACTCTTATCAACAGGATAAAAAGAGAAGGAAAACCTCTCTGAGCCCCAGAAAACAGTATAAACACGATGGGAGTTGTAAAGGTGCGTGGGAGGAGCCAGCTGGCGCTGTAGGGGAGCAAGAGATCAACACTCCTGAAAGTAATGTTTCTACAGGAATTTATCAGTTGGTGATAGTTATTTTAACCTCTTCCCGTCCGGCCCCTTGCCGATAAACAGCCAGATGGGAGCGTTGCCGATGCGGGGGGACGTTTCTAAACGTGCTCCCGCATCCATTGCCTGTGCATGCTCCCTGGGAGCGTGCAGCACCACGATATGTGCCCACAGATCGATGTACGGGACCGGAGTGTGAGGTTCCGATTCATGTGATCAGTGACAGGCCAATCAGTGATCACATGCACAGTAGTAAACAAGATGTCACTTCCTGATACCATTGTTTACTACTTGTGAATTCTGTGAATGATCACAGAGGTCACATGGTACAAGGCTATTCACAACAGGCTTGTACCATGTGACAAGCTGTGACCAATTACAGCTCTCACAGTAATTCTCAGCCAGAAAGAAGGAGAAATGATTGCTTTTACACCCATAAAGGCTGTAAAAGCAATCAGTGTAAAAAAAAAAAAAAATCTTCATCAGCCCCCCACAAGCAGTACAGTGTCACTATGGTGACACTGTATTGCTAGGGTGACAGTATGTAAAGAAAACAAATAATAATTTAAAAAAAAATTGAATAAAAATGTAAAAAAATTTTCTGAATAAACTGTTTGATTGAAAGTGTTTAGATTTAACCTCATGTTATATGGTTTTGGTAAATATAAATGAAAATTGCACAGGAAAATTGTATAATGTGTGGCAAACCTAATGCCCTGTACACACTTTAAGAAAATTTTCGTACGAGGATCGATCGTCCGATAATCGGATCGTTAGTACACAGCTTTCGAGCTTTTATTTTACCAATAAATATAGCTGAATAAATTTTGACCAAAATTTATGAAGAAAGATTATTTAGTTGCAAACTTTTATAAGAAAAACACTTTTTTTCGAAATGTTTAGTCTTTTTAATTTATATAGCAAAAAAATAAAAATTCCAGTGGTGAATAAATACCACCAAAATAAAGTTTTATCTGTCTCAAAAAAATACAAAAAAATTTCATTTGGGTACAGTGTTGCATGACCGCTCAATTGTCATTCAAAGTGTGAAAGCTGAAAATTGGCCTGGAGAGGAAGGGGGGTGAAAGTGTCTGGACTTGAAGTGGTTAAAGTAATATAATTTATTTTCAAACTCACCAATCGTGAGGCAAATCTCCTCCTGTTGATTGGCCAGTCCGTCATAGTAATATAAATCAAACTTTCGTTCCGCTCTCCAGTCGCTGATCAAATCTTTCTTCAAGCAAAATAGGACACTAAAGTGACTCTCACTGCAGACCACCCAGATAGGATACTTCGGGGTCTTGAGATAGGAACCAACCTGAAGGAAAAAAGAAGGTTACTTTTTACAGCGTATGGCTAAGGAAAACATAAAAAATAAAAATACTTAGTACACTTTTGCAATACATGCTCATTTTCCCATATTTTATGCTTTAACCACTTCCCGTCCGGCCATTGCATATAAACGGCCGGACGGTGGCACTGCAGGGGCGGGTGGCCGTTTATAAACGGCCTCCCCGCACCCTGCTTGTGCGCGCTCCCTGGGAGCACGCAGCACCGCGATCTGGTGCCCGCTGTGTCCTCCGGACACAGTGGAACACCAATCGTCGGACGGGACCTCTGTACAAGGTCCCGATCATGTGATCACTGATTGGCCAATCAGTGATCACATGAAGAGTAGTAAGCAAGATATCACTTGTGACATCATTGCTTACTATGTGTGAAATCTGTGAATAATCACAGAGATCACATGGTACAGGGCTATTCACAACAGCCTTGTACCATGTGACAAGCTGTGACCAATCACAGCTCACTCAGTAGTTCTCAATGGCTTCAAGAATGCAGCAAGAGAGAGGGAGAAATGATTGCTTTTACAGCCTTTATGGGTGTAAAAGCAATCAGTGTAAAAAAAAGAAAAAAATCTTCATTACCCCCCCCCCCCCCCCAAGTAGTACAGTGTCACCATGGTGACACTGTACTGCTAGGGTGACAGTATGTAAAAAAAATAAAATAAAAAATAATATAAAAAAAATAAAAGTGTTTAAAAATTATAATTTTTGGTTATAAACTAATTTGGTAATTTGTTTTTTACTAAAAAGATAACGGAATAAATTTTGGCCAATATTTATGATGAAATACTATTTATTTGCAAAATTTTATAGGAAAAACACTTTTTTTTCAAATTTTTGGACTTTTTAATTTACATAGCAAAAAAAATTAAAATCCCAGTGGTGAATAAATACCACCAAAATAAATCTTTATCTGTCTAAAAAAAAATGCTAAAAAATTCATATGGGTACAGTGTTGCATGACCGCGTAATTGTCATTCAAAGTGTGATAGCACTGAAAGCTGAAAATTGGCCTGGACAGGAAGGGGGTGAAAGTGTCCGGACTGGAAGGGGGGGAAAGTGTCCGGACTGGAAGGGGGTGAAAGTGTCCGGACTGGAAGGGGGGGGAAGTGTCCGGACTGGAAGGGGGGGAAAGTGTCCGGACTGGAAGGGGGGGAAAGTGTCCGGACTGGAAGGGGGGGAAAGTGTCCGGACTGGAAGGGGGGGAAAGTGTCCGGACTGGAAGGGGGTGAAAGTGTCCGGACTGGAAGGGGGTGAAAGTGTCCGGACTGGAAGGGGGGGGAAAGTGTCCGGACTGGAAGGGGGGGAAAGTGTCCGGACTGGAAGGGGGGGAAAGTGTCCGGACTGGAAGGGGGGGAAAGTGTCCGGACTGGAAGGGGGGGAAAGTGTCCGGACTGGAAGGGGGGGAAAGTGTCCGGACTGGAAGGGGGGGAAAGTGTCCGGACTGGAGGGGGGGGAAAGTGTCCGGACTGGAGGGGGGGGAAAGTGTCCGGACTGGAGGGGGGGAAAGTGTCCGGACTGGAAGGGGGGGAAGTGTCCGGACTGGAGGGGGGGAAAGTGTCCGGACTGGAAGGGGATGAAAGTGTCCGGACTGGAAGGGGGTGAAAGTGTCCGGACTGGAAGGGGGGGAAAGTGTCCAGACTGGAAGGGGGGGAAAGTGTCCGGACTGGAAGGGGGTGAAAGTGTCCGGACTGGAAGGGGTTAAAGCTGCCAGACTCTGCCTGAATAGCTGGAAGTGTTACAATGACACCATATTTAAAGGACATCAAAAGAAGATATATGTAATGTTAGGTCTGTTTTAAAGCTGTGTAAGACCTTCCCTGTAGTCTTGTCTATTGTACCGGCTCCTCTCCTGGACTGTAATAGCTTACTCTGAGCGTCTCACAATGTGCATTAGAAAGTGCTGCAAGTCAGGTAAAGCCCATCTCATTATTTGGCTGGAGGACATGTGTCATCATTCAGCACTTACCTTCCCAGCCGGACTATCCCAGGTAGGTCCCTTACGTTCACTGGATTTAGGTTCTTTCCATCATGGAGCTTCAGAATCACATATGGGTGTTACCTAGGGTGGTGTGCATGTAAATATAGTCTGCCTAGGAATGCCTACTACTCCAGACTGACATCCGCCCATCAAGGTGTGGTGGGCAAATTTTGGTGTTTAGATATGGGGAGCCTCAAAAGTGCAGCCCTCGACCTCACCAAACAGGCCGCACATAAAATTCAGTGAATAATCAGTGTCAGAAACAGCAGACACATAACAGGATATAGTCAAAGACTATGAGAATGATATAAAGATGGTCAGAAACTGCACACATGATACAGATGGTCCGAGAGTGCGGGCATGACACAGGAGATGGTCCGAGAGTGTGGGCATGACACAGGAGGTGGTCTGAGACTGCAAACATGATACAGGAGATGGTCCAAGACTGCACACATGATACAGGAGATGGTCAAAGACTGCACACATGACACAGGAGATGGTCCGAGAGTGTGGGCATGACACAGTAGGTGGTCCAAGACTGCAGACATGATACAGGAGATGGTCCGAGACTGCAGACATGATACAGGAGATGGTCCGAGACTGCAGACATACTATAGGAGATGGTCTGGACTGCAGACATAATACAGGAAATGGTCAGAGACTGCAGACATGATATCGGAGATGGCCTGTGACTGCAGGCATGATACAGGAGATGGTCAGAGACTGTTGACATGATACAGGAGATGGTCAGAGACTGCAGATATAATACAGGAGATGGTTAGAGACTGCAGACATGATACAAGAGATAATCAGAGACACAAATGTGATACAAGAGATGGTCAGAGACTGCCTTCTTGCTGCAGGAGACTGTAAGCATGCTATAAGAGTTGTTGGAAACTGGGGACATACTTCAGGATAAAGTTATTGACTACATACATATTACATGAGACTGCTAGAAATCACTGCTATAACAGGGCTCTAGGGAAAACACAGATAAGTGTCTGCAGGAGCTCCGATAGCTGCACAAAAAGTGCCAAAAGGCCACATGCGCCCCCTGGGCCACAGGTTGAGCACCAGGGTATCAAGGCATATTGGTATTTGCATAACTCCTCCCAGAGCCAACCCACTGCTTACATCAGGACTGAGGGCTTCTAAGAGGAGTACTGAGGCAGGGTGCTGTGATGTTTTGAGGAAGCTATGTACAGCAGCCTGCCTGTCCTTCCCAACAGCCATGATCTGCTCGTATTGCATAGAGAAGCACAAAGTCATAGTGACTACATCACTGCATTTAAAATGAGGTATGTAAGGAGAATAGAAAAGTTGTATTTCAAATGTAATGTAGCATGTTAACGAGGAGAGGAGGGAGAAATCAGTGAAGGCAAAATACTTCAGGATTAAAAATACTGCAAGTATCCTTCCCCTCACCATCCTCACTCACACCAATGTTATTAATCCCTCAAATGTACACAGACACTCCTGGCATCAGCCTTTGGATGCAGATGGGTATTTAGGATTTGTGCTGCCCTAGGCAACACCCCTGGAGAGAGCCTCATTGACCAACAACACCCCTGGAGAGAGCCTCATTGACCAACAACACCCCTGCCCCCCACCCGAGAGAGCCTTCCTCTACCATTGCCCCCATACACAGGCCACTCCCCTCCCAGCGAGAGCGAGAAAGACACTCACCTTCACAGCTCTGGACATCCAGAGGAATGAGACCGCAGCCCGCAGTCTCTCTCAGATCCCATCTGGTCCCCAAGCCGCATGTGTCCCTTCCTTTGTCCCTTCTTCCAGTAGGGTGGTGCCGCCCCCCCCCTGAAAAATGCAGCCCTAGGCAAATGCCTTGTTTGCCTTGTGGTAAATACGCCCCTGGTTGGATGTTCTTACTCCCTCGTGAGGAATTTTTTTGTGATGAGCTAGTTTGTTTACTTATTGATTTGTATCCCTTTTGTTTCTACAATGGTCCAGTGCGAGGGACCCCATTCTTTTACTTGTATCTTGTCACGACTACTAAATAAAACATTATTGTACCGGTAAAATACTGCAAGTACAGAAAAATACCTTTTAACCTGCCGAAAATTCAGTGTGCTCCTGTTTGAGCTGTTAAGCAATGCTGCACTGAACTTCCAAGCAGTGTTGTGGGCCCTACACATTTCACCTTTGAGGGCTACAGAACACCCCCTCTATGTTATAGAGATGATGAGAGGTGGAAGTGTTCTGTAATTTCCTCCCACACTCCAAAGACATGCTGGTAGGTGAATTGGCTCCTGTCTAAATTGTCCCTAGTATGTGTATGTATGAATGTGAGTTAGGGACCTTAGATTGTACGCCCCTTGAGGGTTAGGGACTGATGTGAATGTACAATATATGTAAAGTGCTGTGTAAATAGTTGCCACTATATAAACACCTGTAATGATTAATGTATTCCAGAGTAAACAAACTTTGTGAGGGATGAGTTCTGACTCATTGTAAATTTGAGCTTCAGCTACTGAGCTCTATAAACATTAGGCTGTTTTCAGTAAACTAGTGGAGGATAATCTGGGAAACAAGTGAAAAGCAGCCTAAAGAGTCATGCTAATAAACACATAATACAGTTTGTGCTGCAGACTTTCCCATAGGTGGGGCCCAGTGTTTTTCCTCTGCCCGAAAAATTATATTCTAGGAGAATGAAGTACTTACCTGACACACGCTATAATGTTCAAAGAGGGAGAGAAAGCCAATTTCACTGCGGCTGGAGACCCCTTTTAGAACAGTGGTGTTGTCATTCCCAGAATCAAGCTCCATGATGTCATTGAACACGTTAGACACGGCTCTACCTCCCAGGATGAGATTGACAAGCTCCTGTGATTATTGATAACACATACAACCCATTGATTAAAAGAACTGAACAGAGATCAATAACAAGCCCACCATTTGTTTTATGTTACACAGATTTCCAAGTGAGCAGAAATATCATCCTATTGTGAGACTGATAAACATAACATAAGAAGAAGGAACCTCATCTCTTCCCAAGGAACTTGTAAACGTGCAAATAATTTTGCATCCTGTCTAAATTGGCCCTTGTATATGAATGGGAGTTAGGGACCTTAGATTGTACGCCCCTTGAGGGTTAGGGACTGATGTGAATGTACAATATACAGTGGGGCAAAAAAGTATTCAGTCAGCCACCAATTGTGCAAGTTCTCCCACTAATAAAGATGAGAGAGGCCTGTAATTGGCATCATAGGGAGACCTCAACTATGAGAGACAAAATGAGAAAACAAATCCAGACAATCACATTGGCTGATCTGGAAAGAATTTATTTGCAAATTATGGTGGAAAATAAGTATTTGGTCACCTACAAACAAGCAAGATTTCTGGCTCTCACAGACTTGTACCTTCTTTTTAAGAGGCTCCTCTGTCCTGCACTCATTACCTGTATTAATGGCACCTGTTTGAACTTGTTATCAGTATAAAAGACACCTGTCCACAACCTCAAAGTCACACTCCAAACTCCACTATGGTAAAGACCAAAGAGCTGCCGAAGGACACCAGAAACAAAATTGTAGACCTGCACCAGGCTGGAAAGACTGAATCTGCAATAGGCAAGCAGCTTGGTGTGAACAAATCAACTGTGGGAGCAATAATTAGTAAATGGAAGACATACAAGACCACTGATAATCTCCCTCCATCTGGGGCTCCATGCAAGATCTCACCCCGTGGGGTCAAAATGATCACAAGAACGGTGAGCAAAAATCCCAGGACCACACGGGGGGGGGGACCTAGTGAATGACCTGCAGAGAGCTGGGACCAACGTAACAAAGGCTACCATCACTAACACGCTACGCCGCCAGGGACTCAGATCCTGCAGTGCCAGACGTGTCCCCCTGCTTAAGCCAGTACATGTCTGGGCCCATCTGAAGTTTGCTAGAGAGCATTTGGATGATCCAGAAGAGGATTGGGAGAATGTCATATGGTCAGATGAAACTAAAATAGAATTGTTTGGTAGAAACACAACTCATCGTGTTTGGAGGAGAGAGAATGCCGAGTTGCATCCAAAGAACACCATACCTACTGTGAAGCATGGGGGTGGCAACATCATGCTTTGGGGCTGTTTCTCCGCAAAAGGACCAGGACGACTGATCCATGTACAGGACAGAATGAATGGGGCCATGTATCATGAGATTTTGAGTGCAAACCTCCTTCCATCAGCAAGGGCATTGAAGATGAAACGTGGCTGGGTCTTCCAACATGACAATGATCCCAAACATACCGCCCGGGCAACGAAGGAGTGGCTTCGTAAGAAGCATTTCAAGGTCCTGGAGTGGCCTAGCCAGTCTCCAGATCTCAACCCCATAGAAAACCTTTGGAGGGAGTTGAAAGTCCGTGTTGCCCAGTGACAGCCCCAAAACATCACTGCTCTAGAGGAGATCTGCATGGAGGATGGGCCAACATACCAGCAACAGTGTGTGCCAACCTTGTGAAGACTTACAGGAAACGTTTGACCTCTGTCATTGCCAACAAAGGATATATAACAAAGTATTAAGATGAACTTTTGATATTGACCAAATACTTATTTTCCACCATAATTTGCAAATAAATTCTTTCCAAATCAGCCAATGTGATTGGATTTTTTTTCTCATTTTGTCTCTCATAGTTGAGGTCTACCTATGATGCCAATTACAGGCCTCTCTCATCTTTTTAAGTGGGAGAACTTGCACAATTGGTGGCTGACTAAATACTTTTTTGCCCCACTGTATATGTAAAGCGCTGTGTAAATTGATGGCGCTATAGAAGTACCTGAAATAAATAAATAAATATATGATGCCATTCATGTTCCATTGTGACTACACCATTAAAGGTAGTGTATAGCGGTTTAGTACAACTTTTGTTTTATTGTGCTCATGATTGACATGTAAATAGTTTTTCTTTAGTAAAACATAAAACATTGCATATCAATCCTACGTGGTCTTCTATATGGCCAGCAGGGGGAGCTCTAGTCTTCATTTCAGACATTCAGCTAGTTCAGCTTTCAGCTGTGCAGAGTGATAGCAGGTGAGGGGGACTGAATTGCAGTGAGGTCCAGTACCCGGGGGGGAAAAGTCCTCTTTTTTGGTGGGACAATTTACTACAATTTACTTGTATGATAAATTTCAACAATTCAAAAAAGATTTTTTATAAAAAAACTATGAAATTGTATTTTTACAATCTTCAAAAATAAATATAAAGCTACAATACATATTGCGGCTGTGTTATCAGAGATGGTATTGCAAGTCTAATCATGGATCGTGCATGGTTCGCACTTGACGCGTTTCGAGATCAACAAAAATCTCTTCTTCAGAAGTGCTCAAGAAGGCATGATGTATGATCCATGTGAGGTAAAAACCGCAAGGAAATATTAAGAAAAAATTGTTATGTGAACACAGCCACCGATTTCTCATATATCTCAGACAAAAATGATGAAACAAAAATTAATAAAGAAAAAAAAACTGAGACCAGTGGATGAAAAATGCCGCCCAAACGCCTCCCAAAGGGGCCCCGCCCAAATGCACCTTCAACAAGATTACCTGCTGGTTGGTACTGATAGGGCAGTGCTACTATGAGTGAGAAGCGATGACCACAAGGAACTTGCGTAAGAAAGTGTTCATTACCAGGTCTATCCAAAGAAGCATGCTTGATGGCTGTGAGTCTAGTACCCAGCATTTTATTACAGCTACAACTGGTGAAGTGATCCCCGGCCTGTATAGTCCCAGACAGGATGCCACCATGAGGAGCAGCACAGGATGTGGAGCTTACAAGTTACACTAAACAGCAATGCCTGGGTGTCAGTTAATGGGCCAATGACACCAATGTGGGGGGAAGTCTTATTGACCCAAAACACCAATACCAGGAACTGGCCCTTTATTTAAAAAAAAAAAAAAAGTTTGAGAACCCCTGCTCTAGTGTGTATGTAGCACCAAGGTTCAGGTCACTAAATGGACCTTCTTGTGTCGGCCTCACATTATAGGACATACAGGAACCATGCTCTGTCCGAAGTCCCTTATTTTAAGGGCTCGTTCACACCATGGTGTCTGTTTTTCTGCATACGTTCTGCAAGGGCACAAGGATATCAATTGTTTTCTATGTGCCCTGTTCACATCACAACACTAGTATCACGTGTAGATTTTTTTGTGCACAGGAATCTACAACGGATATGAAACACATTGACGCATGCATGAAAAGTTATGTAAATTGATGTTTCTGCAAGTGAATTCTGCCCCTCAATTTCCATTCACGTATGGTGTGAACAAGACTTTGTGATGTATTTCTTGTCAGCGATGCCCTTTAACCACTTGCCGCCCAGCCACCACATATAAACGGCGGCAGGGCGGCACTCGTAGGCAAAAGCACGTTTTAAAACGGCTGCCTTCAAAACAGGTAGGGGGCGCGCGCTAGGCGTGCGCCCGCCCTACCTGTCCCACGGGTGTCAGCAGCGGGTGTCAGCCACCGGGTCACGGCCGGTTTTTACCGGCCGTTTTCCCGCGATTGACGGTGATCGCTGACACAGAGCAGGGCTGCATTGTTTACACATAGCCCTGTTCTGTGTCAGTTCTCTGACAGCTTGTGAGAAGCTGCAGAGTTTCTCCCCTCGATCAGCTCCCCCTTCCCTCCCCCCGTCCAGTACACACCCCCGCCCCCTAGTAAAACACTCCCCTTACACAGCAAATTCTAAAAATGTTAACCACTTCCTCCCCAGTGACATTAGTACAGTTTCAGTGTTTTTTTTTCACAGATCACTGTATTGGTGTCACTGGGGATGTCAGTGACCCCAAGTCAGTCCCCCCCCCAGTGTCAAAATGTCTGCCGCAGTCCCGCAGTCCTGCCATAAGTCGCTGGTCGCCGCCATATGTCGCTGATTGCCGCCATATGTCGCTGATCGGCGCCATTATTAGTATAAATAAAAATCCCAGTATCTTTCTCGCCATTTGTAAACGCTATAACTTTCACGTAAACCGATTAATTTACACGTATTGGGATTTTTTTTAGCAAAGACATGTCGCAGAATGCATTTTGGCAGAAATTTATGACTAAATTTGATTGTTGCATTTTTTTTTTTTACTGGACATGTTTTATAGCAAAAAGTCCAAAATATTGTTTTTTTTTCTCAAAATTGTCAGCCTTTTTTTTATAGCGCAAAAAATAAAAACCGCACAGGCGATCAAATACCACTGAAAGAAAGCTCAATTTGTAGGGAAAAAAAGGATGTAAATTGTATTTATGTACCATATTGCATGACCGCGCAATTGTCCGTTAAACTAGCACAGCGCTGTATAGCAGAAAAATGGTGTAAATTGCAGTATTTATACCATAGTTTGTAGACGCTATAACTTTACACAAAGCAATCAATATAAACTTATTGGGATTTTTTTTTACCAAAAACATGGAGCAGAATACATTTTGGCCTAAATTTATAACCAACTTTGAGTTTACTATATATTTTTTATAGCTGAAAGTAAAAAATATTGTTTTTCTTCAAAATGTTTGGCCTTTTTTTGTTTATAGCGTGAAAAAAAAAAATAAAAAGCGCACAGGTGATCAAATTACACCAAAAGAAAGCTCTATTTGTGTGAAAAAAAGGACATAAATTTCGTTTGGGTGCAGCATTGCATGACCGCGCAATTATCAGTTGAATTAGTGCAGTGCCGAGTAGCAAAAAGAGGCGTGGTCATTAAGGGGGGTAAATCCTCTGGAGGGCAAGTGGTTAATGACTTACTTGTGTACAATAAGCATGAGCACCAATTAGGCAGTTAGTGGGAACATCAAAGTCTCTCTGGACCCTGTAAACAGAGGGCACAATCAGTGTAAGCAATAGTAAAAATGTGTGCTGTTAAAATAGGAGGGTCAGCAGTGATAATCAGTGAAAACAACAAGTATTTGTGAAGTTACAGTGCGTTTATGGCCAACAACTGTTATAAATCCAGCTATACCTTTCCCATGTATCTACTGATCGCTTACACAAAATATTCTGTTAACACATTAACCTCCCTAGCGGTCTGATTATGTCAGTATTTCTGTGCTCAAAGTGGTAAATGTTTTTGCATGGAAATATGTTGTTTTTCTATTGTAGGCCTGTAATTCTTAGGAATAACTCACTGAAATCTGTCCAAACAAGAGTCTAGTAAACATCCCGGGGATGATAAAATTTGAAACACGAAATCATAAATTATAATTTAATAAATAATCATAAAAAATAATAATATAATAATAAATTTAATTCAATAATATAATCAAACCAAAAACACTGAAATTTGAAATAGAGCGCCAAGTTCGCACATTGCTGAGCAAAGTCGCAGAATCGTTTTCAGTGTCTGATGATGAATTTCCCCCACAAATCATTATCACTCAATTCTGCAAGTGGTTCTGATTTACTATCGCTGTTCTCTAGCCGGTCTAAAACCGCTTTTGACCTAAAGGGACGGTTTTTGGACACCATGGACGTTTCTCAGTTTCCAGGCAGAAAGAACAGTAAAAATGCAGGCAGGGCGCCGGACAAAGCACTCGGGACAAAATGTATGTGAAATGGTTTGATACAGGAATGGAATACTATGAGATTTTAGTGTATTGAGTAAATGTCACTTTTAAAATTTTTGAATTTCCCGCCGGTTCCGGAAAACGGATACCGGCATCGGCCAGAGGAGATGGCCGGGGACGCTGCAGGATGGACATCACGGAAGCGAAGGACAAGGTAAGTGCAGAAGAGATCCCGGAGCAATGCTGTAGTGTATTCCCGAGTGTAGCTCGGGGTTACCGCTTGTGGTACTGAAACTTTACCCCGAGCTACACTCGGGAATACCGCCAGGGGGGTTAATACAGTATACATTGATGTTCAGAAATGGTATATACTTACAGATCAATAGATCTTGAGAAGACAGAAGACACTGTCAGCAGAATGCAACCAAAAGGCCCACGTTCAAACTAGAATTTAAGGAAAAGTAACATATATTGTAAGTAATCACACGTTTTGGGTTATTATTGTAGCCTTTTTATCTTAAATCTGATCTTTGGGTAGCAAATGCTCCAATCCTCCCTTTGTCTGGCACCCCCTCCCAACTAAATCACCATGCTAGATTACATACACTCCTTTTACTTGCCCAGATTCCTGGTCAAATGACATGTCAAGTCTCATGTCATCTACCTTTCTAAACTGCAAAGTGGGTAGGTCCTTGTTTGGATGCCCACATTATTGCCAGGAGGACATGGACACTTTCTACTGGCTGCCCACCAGTTCGGTTGTCAGGAATAGGATCCGAAACCCACAACCTCTGCTGCGTCCGGCAGTGGCTCTTCTTGCTGAACCACTTGAGATGCTGGACAGCTCTCTGTCTGATACTTTGGACTGTCTTGCCTTGTCTCTTGTTTCTGGTGAGCATTGAACCCTTAGCAATTCCCATAAACTCCATGATTTAAGCCATGGCTCTTCACTTCCTGTTTGCCAGATTGTTGTGCTCTCTCTATCCAATATCTTGCTCCTTTTCAAATCTACAGCTGTCCTCATCTCCACTACCACTCGTTACCGACCTTTGGCTTGTTCGTTGACTACACTTCAGCTTGATCCCAACCTGCAACCACTTGTTACCAACCTTTGGCTTGTTTACTGACTATGCCTTACCATCTATATCTGCTACTGAACCTTGACTTGCACACCACCTGGTGGGACAAACCGGAGGACTAGGAAACCGGAGGACCAGGACATGGTGCTGACACTTAGCAAAACCCATCTTCACCATCAAGAGCTCTTGTGAATACCGATCAGTACTTAGACTCCACATCTCCGGTGAGCCAGTGTCATCCACCAGGGTGATCTGCTTGTTTGCTTATCCAGTTGGTCAGTGGGGGCCTCTCTACTGCCATAGCTACTGGTCTCCAAGCCTGACCACAACAGGGATCCTCTCAGGAACAAGTGAAGGTGTCACAATGAGGGGACAAGGTCTGCATGGTCTAGAGAAGCTGGAGAGGAAGGTGTATTTACAAAGTTTTAATCTGCAACTATTTTCTAGTGAGCAGCTTGCAGTTTCCTTTGATGAATGGCCTTGAAGCTGAGATGAGCAGAGGTGGGTGTGCATCAGGGTTGGGTGGAGCATAGGAATGGGGAAATGGTGTTGTGTATATTTTCTAGACAAGGTTTTATATTGGTCATCCACTTATATGCTTTGGTTTTTTAATCTCATTGGTTTACACAGAATTGATCCAAAGTAAAGGGAAAATTTTACATTTTTATTGAAACCAGAGTGTACACTGTCCATCCAAAAAGACATTCACATTGTGAAAGTAAAAAAGGCTACACAAAATGTTTACCTGATTAGGATTTTGCTGAAGAAAAGTCAAAAGATCTTCATATTTTTTAAAGCTGTACAAGATGAGCTGAAATACAAGACGGAATATGTAGGTGAAACAGTGGCAAAAGAAATGTTGACTAATCTACAAATACTGCTCCAAATTTTGAATAATACAATGTAATTGATGCTCTCATTCTCATAAGTATATTTACTTTATATTGATCTTACATAGAATTACATTAGAAATATATTAATAGTTTTGCAAATGGATAGTCAGTGTCAGAATTTATTACTATTATTTTTTTCTATTATTATTATTATTTGTATATGGGTCATTTTGTTTTTTTTTTTTATTTTATACACACACACACTACATGTACATATATGAGAAACGTCAGAAATTATGCACAGAGTGATTTTTATTTTTGCCTGAGAGACTCTTTAACCTCCCAAGCGGTCTGATTATGTCCATATTTCTGTGCTCAAAGCGGTACATTTTTTTGCATGGAAATATGTATTTTTTTTATTGTAGGCCTGTTATTTTTAGGAATAACTCACTGAAATCTGTCCGAACAAGAGTCTAGTAAACATCCCGGGGATGTTACAATTTGAAACACGAAATCATAAATTATAATTTAATAAATAATCATAAAAAAATAAAAATGTAATAATAATAAATTTAATTCAATAATATAATCAAACCAAAAACACTGAAATGTGAAATAGAGCGCCAAGTTCGCACATCACTGAGCAAAGTCGCAGAATCGTTTTCAGTGTCTGATGAGGAATTTCCCCCACGAATCATTATCACTCAATTCTGCAAGTGGTTCTGATTTACTATCGCTGTTCTCTAGCCGGTCTAAACCGCATTTTGACCTAAAGGGACGCTTTTTGGACGCCATGGACGTTTCTCAGTTTCCAGGCAGAAAGAACAGTAAAAATGCAGGCAGGGCGCCGGACAAAGCAGTCGGGACAAAATGTATGTGAAATGGTTTGATACAGGAATGTTTTACTATGTGATTTTAGTGAATTTAGTGAATGTCACTTTATGTCATTTTCAAATTTCCCGCCGTACGTCCCGACGTCGCAGGGAACGGAACCCAGAAGACAGATGCCGGCATCGGCCAAAGCACATTGCAGGGGACACTACAGGAGGGACATAGCGGGAGCGCAGGACAAGGTAAGAGAAGAACAGATCCCGGAGCAACGCCGCATGGTAAGCCCGAGTGTAGCTCGGGGTTACCGCTTTTGGTACTGAAACGTTACCCCGAGCTACACTCAGGAATACAGCCAGGGGGGTTAAACAGCTATCTCATATACCATTGGAGATACAGTATTTACTAAAACTGGAGCACTCAGAATCCGGTGCAGCTGTGCATGGCAGCGAATCAGCTTCTAACTTCATCTTGTTCAGTTAAGCTTTGACAATAAAACCTGGAAGCTGATTGGTTTCTATGCAGAGCTGTACCAGATTTTGCCCTCTCTAGTTTTAGTAAATAACCCCCTATATGTATATACCCACTTGAATTCTGCCCCTATAGCTGATTTACTGCTACAGGGCGGACGTTCTGTGCAAAATCACGTACATAAACATCATTTTGCACTTTCGCCACAGGGGGGCGCCCGCCTGCCGCTGATGCTGTGATTGGACACAGCAGAAGTCAATCAACAGGTGCTGGCCAATAGATGAGCGCTGGCACTTGACACTGACATAACACAGCTCTGATTGTGTACAGTTGCAAGAAAAAGTATGTGAAGCCCTTGGGATTACGTGGAGTTTTGCATGAATTGGGCATAAAATGTGCTCTGAACGTCATCTAAGTCACAACAATAGAAAAACACAGTCTGCTGAACATAATACTACACAAACATTAGATGTTGCCATGGTTTAATTGCACATAACATGTAAACATTCACAGTGCAGGGAGGAAAAAGTATGTGAACCTTTGGACTTAATAACTGGTTGGCCCTCCTTTGGCAGCAATAACCTCAACCATATTGACCTTATACTTTTTCTTGCAACTGTAAAACAAAGCAGGACTGTGTCATGTCAACAGCAAACTGTTAGGTTTGTTCAGAAAATAAAAGTGCCTAATTTACAGAGTACACAGTGCACACAAAACCACTGGCTAGGCACACAATTAACCCTTTGATCGCCTTAGATGTCCAACCCTTCTCAGCCAGTGGCATTAATACAATGACAGTGTATATTTTTAGCACTGATGACTGTATTAGTGTCATTGGTTCCCACAAAGTGTCAGTTAAGCCGGCCATACACGGGTCGAATTCCAAAAGAATTTTCTTTCGAAAATCTTTTCTAAGAATTTTCGTTCAAATTTTGAACCATTAGTGGGTCACAGAAACTGGCAATTTTCGTGTGACCATCGATTTGAGTGATCGGGCATGTAAGAAATTTTTTGAAAAACGAACAAATTTCGAATCAATGATGGGAGAAATATAGAGCTGTGTCCTGGAAAGAAAAGAAAATTCTTGGACACGAAAATTCTTTTCTGTAGCAACATGAGAAGAAATTGAAGGCTTGGCTGGTTGAATTTCAAAATCAATGGTGGCACCACCGGATTACAAAATTTCTGATTTTCTAAAGAAAGTTCATTTGGAATTCAACCCATGTATGGCCATTAGTGTCGCAGTCCCACGTAGAAGTGGCTGATCATTGCCATTGGTAGTATTAAAAAAAAAAATCTAGTATATATACAGCCATTTTTAGATGCTATAACGTTTGCAAAAACCAATCAATATACGCGTATTGGGATTTTTTAACAAAAATATGTAACAGAATACAATTTATGAAGAAATTTGATTTTTATATTTTTTTTATTGGACATTTTTTAAAGCAGAAAGTAAAAAATATTGTAGGGTGTTTTTTCATTTATAGCGCAAAGGTGACCAAATACTACTAAAAGAAAGCTCTATCTGTGGGGGAAAAATAGACATAAATTTTATTTATGTACAGCATTGCATGACCGCGCAATTGTCAGTTAGTGTAACGCAGCGCCGTATCGCAAAAAAATGGCCTGGTCAGGAAGGGGGGTGAATCGTCCGGAGGGCAAGTGGTTATTAACTGGGGCTCTGATGTCACGACGCTTAACGGCAACACACAGCAAGTATACTGCAGTTTGGAAAACACATTGAGGATCCTATTTTTTACATCGTAAAGAGATTTTAACCTAAAATTTATGTGAGTGCACTATTTTGTTTAATAATTTTTTTTTTTTTTTAAATAAAATTTTTTTTTTTAAAAAAAAGAAGATAAAGCACTATATATATTTTTTACATTACATGGCACTTTCACCTATGGAGAAAAAATCCTAAGAAAGCAAGGAGACCCCCTAGTGGGAAGAAGGATAACTCCATCCATCCACTTCCAGGAAACGTTCCTAAGGAAGTGAGGAGACCCCCTACTGGGAAAAGGGATAACTCTGTCCATCCATCCATTTATCCATCCACCTCCAGGGAACATTTATTTATTTCAGGTACTTATATAGCGCCGTCAATTTACGCAGCGCTTTACATATATATTGTACATTCACATCAGTCCCTAACCCTCAAGGGGTGTACAATCTAAGGTCCCTAACTCACATTCATACATACACATACTAGGGACAATTTGGACAGGAATCAATTCACCTACCAGCATGTCTTTGGAATATAGGAGGAAACCGGAGCACCCAGAGGAAATCCACGCAAGAACAGGGAGAACATGCAAACTCCATGCAGGAGGTGCCATGGTCGGGAATCAAACCCAGGACCCATTTATTGCAAGGCAGATGTGCTAACCATTAAGCCACTGTGCCACCCAGGGATCATCTCATACATTTACCTCTAAGTCCAATTAAAGGGACACAAGCCTTTTATGACCTCACTTAACCACTTTAAGTCCGGACACTTTCCCCCTCTTCCTGCCCAGGCCAATTTTCAGCTTTCAGCGCTATCACACTTTGAATGACAATTGCACGGTCATGCAACACTGTACCCATATGAATTTTTTAGCATTTTTTTGAGACAGATAAAGCTTTATTTTGGTGGTATTTATTCACCACTGGGATTTTTATTTTTTTTTGCTATATAAATGAAAAAGTCCAAAAAATTTTTAAAAAAGTGTTTTTCTTATAAAATTTTGCAAATAATTAATCTTTCTTCATATATCTTGGCCAAAATGTATTCAGCTATCTTTTTAGTAAAAAAAAAAAATATCCCAAATTAGTTTATAACCAAAATGTATAATTTTTCTAAATTTTGTTTTACATTTTTATATTATTTATGGGTTTTTTTTTAACATACTGTCACCCTAGCAGTACACTGTCACCATAGTGACACTGTACTACTTGTGGGGGGTGATGAAGGCTGTAAAAGCAATCATTTCTCCTCTGTGACTGCATTCTTGCAGCCATTGAGAAATACTGTGTGAGCTGTGATTGGTCACAGCTTGTCATATGGTACAAGGCTGTTGTGAATAGCCTTGTACCATGTGACCTCTGTGATCATTCACAGATTTCACACGTAGTAAGCAATGATGTCATAAGAGACATCTTGCTTACTACTATTCATGTGATCACTGATCGGCCAATCAGTGATCACATGATCAAGGCCTCACACAGAGGTCCCGTACAGCGATCTCCGGACAGCGGTCACATGGTACAGCTTGTCACATGGTACAAGGCTGTTGTGAATAGCCCTGTACCATGTGATCTCTGTGATCATTCACAGATTTCACATGTAGTAAGCAATGATGTCGTAAGAGACATCTTGCTTACTACTATTCATGTGATCACTGATTGGCCAGTGATCACATGATCAAGGCCTCACACAGAGGTCCCGTACAGCGATCTCCGGACAGCGGGCACCGGATCGTGGTGCCGCGCGCTCCCAGGGAGCGTGCACAGGCTTAAAATGCGGGCGCTGTTTATGAATGGCAACCCGCTCCTGCACTGCTCCCGTCCGGCCCATGTATATAAACGGCCGGACGGGAGCAGTGCAGGAGCGGGTTGCCGTTCAGAAACGGCGACCCACATTTTAAGCCTGTGTGCACTCCCTGGGAGCGCGCGGCACTGCGATCCGGTGCCCACTGTGTCCGGAGATCGCTGTACGAGACCTTTGTGTGGTTAACGGTTTGGTCATATAATCCAGGTGAGAGCACAGCCGGTGAAGGTGTACACATTTTCTGTGATTGGTGGACTGCACGTTAATCACTTCGTATCACACCATTAGAAGAAATGTCAAAATCACGGATGAATTAAGGACATGTATGCAGCAGCAGCGTGATTGCATTGTCACTTTCAATTGGATGCTGGTCTATTGTTTATATATTTATTTTATTCACATATTTGATATTATAGATTGCGATTGTTAGTGGAGCGTGACACTATTCTTTGATTATGGTTATTAAATGATAGACTCATCTCAGCAGTAATCTTACACTTTCTAGGATTCCATCAGCTTTATATTTCCCAGCTGGAGTGAACTGCTGCCTCCCGGATGACCTTCAATGACAAGCAGAGCACAGTATGAGGAACTCATAATACAACAAATGAAATTTAAATGTGCTGTACAAACAGGGAAACTACAGTCATTTAAAAGTTGTTTTTTTTTTTCACTAAAGGATAGTAACATAAAAAAAAAGGTAATTATTTCAATTAAACTGAGCAGACAGAAAGGCAGATACTGTAAAAAGATATGGATTTTCTGTGCTTGACTTGCTTTGCCTCCAGTGAAATCACATGCATCCAAAGAAAACCAGGACAGGTGTGCATGGCACATATACAGGCACTCTTGCCTGCTGTGATTGCGCACCTTTATTTACCAAATGTTCTATATTCTATAAAATGGAGATAAGATCTCTAGCCACAATCCTGAAGTGTATCTAAACCCTTAGTCCCCATGTACACGGGACACTTCTGAACGATGGAAACGGACTGCTGGAAAATGTAAGTTAAAAAAAGTCTGTTTAGCCGCGTTTGCATACCGCGTTTATGTGCGTTTGCGTTTAGAAGCATTTTTTAAAGATAAACACAGGAGATGCTCCCAAATGCCCAGAATGCACTGAAAAGTGGTAAATTATTAACTATTTCAGACTGTTTCAGAGAAATACAGAGAGTAGAAGCAGAGACAGCAGTATGTGTTGAGGTTAGCTTAGGTGTGAGTTGTTCATTAACATTTCTTTTGTTTCCAAGGGTGGGAAAGGTGTCTGGTGGGGGGAGTCATTAAGGCCACCTGGCAGGGGGTCTTCATGAGGAATTTGATGTGTGAATGGTCATTAACATATCTTTTGTTTCCAAGGGTGGGAGAGGTCTGAGGTGTGAATTGGTCATTACAATGTGTGACAAGTTTAGTAGGAACATCCTGTGTTCAGTGTTTTGTCCATCTGAGCACCTTGAAAATGCTTTGCATGCATTTTTCATGATGAAAAGACTCTGGACAGCATCGGGAACTGGAAGAGTTAAAAAAAATATCAAATGCAAACGCTTATAAATGAGATCTACCGCTTTTGCGTTTAAAACGCTGATAAAATCGACTGCTGAACGCAAGTTTGGTGCGTTCAAAATAACGACTGTAAACTCATAATGCCTGTAAACAACGATGTGTACATGGACACATAGGAAAACATTAGGGTGAGTTCAGGGGCTGCTGGAAAAAACACTGAACAGCTCCTAAACGTGAGTTTATCAGCTGCAGTGTACATGAGCCCTTATGGTGAACTTTTATTTTTTCCATTTTGGTCTGTCAAAACAGAACCATACCTATCTCGGCTTCAGCGATACGGTGTCCTGTAGCTTCCCGCCCAGTGACATCTTCCGGCGGGTGGCTTCTGCGTCTCGACCGCTGGCCGCTTTCTTTGGTTGGGCAGGGATGACGTCACTCCCGTGCATGCGTGGTTCAGTGAGATTCGGCATTACCAGATCTGTACGGTGAGCTGCGTGTGTGTGGCTCCCTATATGGGGCAGACAGGCAGGTAGGTAACTTTACTGTAGAACAGACATTGCATGTCTCTTCTACATTAAAATTTCTGCCTTTCCGCCATTTTTCTTTTAAGGCCAAAAGTTCTACTTTAAATATATCATTGGAAGCATTTTGTGTTATCTCAAAAAAGCCTGTTTGGCATTTCTATTTTTTGGAATACAGAATGCTTAACTTCTTTGTTGTAGAGATCTGAGGGTGGGAGTGGTTGAGTAGTTTAGCACTGGGTGGGACTGACACCATTCAGTCCACAAAAAATCCCCATGACTAAACTCCAGGGACAGAGTGAAAAATGCTGGGGGTGTGGCCTGGTTGCAGCCCGGGTGGAGGCTGTTACATACATACACACAGGGCCTTGCAGTGATGTGCGGCTTACAGGACTTTTCTTTTCCCCCCATATACCGTATATACTCGAGTATAAGCCGAGTTTTTCAGCACATTTTTTGTGCTGAAAAACGGCCCCCTCGGCTTATACTCGAGTCAACGTCTGCAGATGGCTCCCCCCCCTTCCAACAGAAGGGAAACTACAGTAAGTACAGGGGTGGGCAGGGGGCTGCTGTCTCTTACCTGGCTCCGGTCCCACGACGATCCGGTCCAGGAAGCGCGGCTGCTCCTTCATTCGGTTCGTCCACTGGATGTTCGCGCGGCTGCTCGGCTCCGCCTTCTCACCGGTGATTGGCCGCCAGAACTGTAGCTCAGGAAAGGCACACAGGCGGCCAATCACCGGCGAGGAGGCGGAGCTGAGCGGCCCCGCGAAAATCGAGTGAAGGAGATGCAGGTAAGTGTGCCGTGCTTAGGTGCTGCTGCAACCACATATGCTGGCTGCAGCAGCACCATACTGGAACAGGGTCAGCAAGTGTCAGTGGGAGGAATAGTGCCCCATCATTGGTGTCACTGATACCAATGATGGGGCATTATTCCTCCCACTGACACCAACGATGGGGCACTTTTCCTCCCCCCCACTGACACAAACGATTGGGCACTATTCCTCCCCCCCCCCACTGACACCAATGATGGGGCACTATTCCACCCCCCACTGACACCAATCATGGAGCACTATTCCACCCCCCACTGACACCAATCATGGCATACTATTCCTCCCCCCCCCCCACTGACACCAACGACGGGGCACTTTTCTTCCCCCCCACTGACACCAACGATGGGGCACTTTTCCTCCACCCCCCCACTGACACCAATGATAGGATACTATTCCTCCCACTGACACCAATGTTGGGACACTATTCCTCCCACTGACACCAAAGATGGGGCACTATTCCACTGACACCAATAATGGGGTGCTATTCCCCCCACTGATACCAATGATGGGGCACTATTCCTCCCACTGACACCAATGATGGGACACTATTCCTCCCACTGACACCAAAGATGGGGCACTATTCCACTGACACCAATAATGGGGTGCTATTCCCCCCACTGATACCAATGATGGGGCACTATTCCTCCCACTGACACCAATGATGGGGCACTATTCCTCCCACTGATACCAATGATGGGGCACTATTCCTCCCACTGATACCAATGATGGGGCACTATTCCTCCCACTGATACCTATGATGGGGCACTATTCCTCCCACTGACACCAATGATGGGGCACTATTCCTCCCACTGACACCAATGATGGGGCACTATTCCTCCCACTGACACCAATGATGAGGCACGATTCTTCCCACTGGTGTTCCCACCCTCGGCTTATACTCGAATCAATAGTTTTTCCCAGTTTTTTGTGGTAAAATTAGGTACCTCGGCTTATATTCGGGTCGGCTTATACTCGAGTATATACGGTAGTCCAAAAATATGTGTGATGTAGGCACACAATAAGGATTAAGTGCAGAGTACATTTCTGACAGATCAGCAGGTATTTGTGTGTACTTACAGGGTCTTTAAAGAAATAAAACATGTACTGAAGACATGCACTATATGTATTAGGGCTGCAACTAACGATTATTTTCATAATTAATTAGTTGGCCAATTATTGTTTCGATTAATCAGATAAAAACCTCAAAAAAACAGCATGGTGTATAATTTAGTTAAAGTGTTACTAAACCCACAACAGTACAATCAGTCTGTAGATGCAGTAAAGCATGCTTGTTATACTCATTGTGGAACCTAAGGGGTTAATCCTCTGCATTGTGTAAAAAGGCTGTTTGATCCTGTCTTCTCTGCCCCTCCTCTTGTTCAAATGTCCGCTGATAAAGCAGACTGAACCCATAGCCCTTCTGGACATGCTCAATTTAGTGTGTATTGCTATAAAGGTTTTATTTTTTCTTGGGAGAGTGCATATGATCAGCACAGGGCCAATCAGCAATGTCCAGGCAGAAGTCAGGGGTTTTGCATCCTCCTAGAGCAGAAAGAAAACTCCTCCTAAAAGCTTTAACCAGTGCTCAGCTGAAGTCACAATACTGCTTTAACTGCTGATGAGAAAAGGTATTTAGCAGTTTATATTTACTAAAATAATTGCACTTCCATGTTGTGTGTACTGTGGGAGACCAGATATAGTGAATGCAGGGTCCAGGGAGACTGAATATAGTGAATGCAGGGTCCGGGGAAACTGGATATAGTGAATGCAGGGTCCGGGGAGAGCGGATATAGTGAATGCAGGGTCCGGGGAGACCAGATATAGTGAATGCAGGGTCCGGGGAGACCAGATATAGTGAATGCAGGGTCCGGGGAGACTGGATATAGTGAATGCAGGGTCCGGGGAGACCGGATATAGTGAATGCAGGGTCCGGGGAGAGCGGCTATAGTGAATGCAGGGTCTGGGGAGACCAGATATAGTGAATGTAGGGTGAAGGAAGAGCGGGTATAGTGAATTCAGGGTGCGGGGAGAGCGGATATAGTGAATGCAGGGTCCTGGGAGACAAGATATAGTGAATGCAGGGTCCGGGGAGACCAGATATAGTGAATGCAGGGTCCTGGGAGACCAGATATAGTGAATGCAGGGTCCGGGGAGACCAGATATAGTGAATGCAGGGTCCTGGGAGACAAGATATAGTGAATGCAGGGTCCGGGGAGACCAGATATAGTGAATGTAAGGTCCTAGGTTTAGTAACACTTTAATATGTAAAGTTTAACAAAAGACAATTTATTGTTGAATATCTATATGTAGTGATTATATAAATAACCAGCTAATGGTTAGGGAATAAAATATCTAATCTCTGAGAATAACAGACAGGAAAGATGTATATACTATCAGACATTGAATCTGGTACATATCATCAGACTCAGAAATCAAAAATTTTTACCTAGACATTTTGGACAATTTCATGCTCCCAACTTTGTGGGAAGAGTTTGGGGATGGCCCCTTCCTGTTCCAACATGGCTGCACACCAGTGCACAAAGCAAGGTCCATAAAGACATGGAGGAGCCAGTTTGGGGTGGAGGAACTTGACTGGCCTGCAGAGTCCTGACCTCAACCCCATAGAACACCTTTGGGATGAATTAGAGCGGAGACTGCGAGCCAGGCCTCCTCCTCCGACATCAGTGCCTGACCTGACAAATGTGCTTCTGGAAGAATGGTCCAACCTTCCCATAGACACCCTCCTAAACCTTGTGGACGGCCTTCCCAGAAGAGTTGAAGCTGTTATAGCTGCAAAGGGCGGGGCCAACTCAATATTGAACCCTACGGACTAAGACTGGGATGCGGCGTCCCAATACTTTTAATATATATATATCTGCCCTTGGTCTATCCATTAAATACATGTGCCTCTACTATGGGGGCTCTCACAATTTGTAGAGTTAGGAACTGCAGAATATCAGGGTGCTGTGACTTACGTATTCTGGGTTCTGGGTTCTGTAACTTACACATGTATTTGCAAATGTGTGCTAACTAAACCCGTTTTTAACGCATACTGTTAGGTTAATTCGGTTTGGTTGCAGACTGGTTGGTAAGCTGAGCTGGGAACTTTTCTCTTTTATTGTTTGACATGCGTCGCCCTTCCATGTGCTCCTTGCTGTGAAGGCCAGTTATAGACTGGGGCAGTGGCCATTTTTTGTATTGTTGAATTGTTGGTGAGGGGGTGCACTGGACACCTTAGCTGTCATTGTGCTACATGCTGGTACTCCTGTACCTTTAAGGAGGGGTGGGGGCTCACTCGGGCCCACCTGCCCTTGGTCTATCCTTTAAATACATGTGCCTCTACTATGGGGGGGCTCTCAAAATTTGTAGAGTTAGGAACTACAGAATATCGGGGTGCCGTGACGAGGCTCTGTAGCTTATGCATGTACCGGGGCAGTGGCCATTTTTTGTACAACTCAGTACTGAACCCTGGGATGCCATTAAAGTTCATGTGCGTGCATAGGCAGGCGTCCCAATACTTTTGGCAATATAATTTGTGTGTTGACATGTATAAATGGTGTACTGAGCTGTATATGTGCTGAGCTGTATTTTATGATATGTAAACAAATAATGCATTCTGTATGGGGGCCAACTAATCGGCTGAGCAACTAATTCATTATAATAATAGTTGACAATATTCATAATTGATTATATCGATTAGTTGTTTCAGCCCTGGTACAGTATGTACAGTGAGGAACAGAAGTATTTGAACACCCTGCGATTTTGCAAGTTCTTCCACTTCTCCATCATGGAGGGGTCTGAAATTCACATTGTAGGTGCATTCCCACTCTGAGAGACAGAATTTAAAAAAAAATTCAGGAAATCACATTGTATGATTTGTAAAGAATGTATTTGTCTTGCACTGCTGAACATAAGTATTTGAACACCTAAGAAACAGCAAGAATTCTGGCTCTCAAAGACCTGTTACTGCACCTTTAAAAAGGTCACCTCTACTCCACTCATTAATGTAACTTAGTAGCACCTGTCTGAGCTCTTTAAAGACACCTGTCCACCCCACAGTCAGTCAGATGCCAACTACTACCATGGGCAAGACCAAAGAGCTGTCAAAAGACACCAGAGACAAAATTGTGGACCTCCACAAGGCTGGAAAGGGCTATGGGGCAATTGCCAAGCAGCTTGGTGAAAATAGATCAACTGTTGGAGCAATTGTTAGAAAATGGAAGAGGCTAAAGACGACTGTCAGTCTCCCCTGGACTGGGGCTCCATGCAAGATCTCACCTCGTGGGGTATCACTGATGATAAGAAAGGTGAGGAATCAGCCCAGAACTCCAAGGGAGGAGCTGATCAATGACATGAAGAGAGCTGGGACCACAGTTTCAAAGGTCACTGTCAGTAGTACACTACACTGTCATGGTTTCAAATCATGCATTGCATGGAAGGTTCCCCTGCTAAAGTCATCACATGTCCAGGCCCGTCTAAAGTTTGCCAATGACCATCTGGATGATCCAGAGGAGGCATGGGAGAAAGTCATGTGGTCAGATGAGGCCAAAGTAGAACTTTTTGGTCTAAACTTCACTCGTCGTGTTTGGAGGAAAAAGAAGGATGAGTTGCATCCCAAGAATACCATCCCTACTGTGAAGCATGGGGGTGGTAACATCATGCTTTGGCGGTGCTTTTCTGCGAAGGGGACAGGACGACTGCACTGTATTAAGGAGAGGATGAATGGGGCCATTTATTGTGAGATTTTGAGCAACAACCTCCTTCCCTCAGTCAGAGCATTGAAGATGGGTCGTGGCTGGGTCTTCCAACATGACAACGACCCGAAGCACACAGCCAGGAGAACCAAGGAGTGGCTCCGTAAGAAGCATATCAAGGTTCTGGAGTGGCCAAGCCAGTCTCCAGACCTAAATCCAATAGAACATCTTTGGAGGGAGCTGAAACTCCGTGTTGCTCAGCGACAGCCCTGAAACCTGACAGATCTAGAGGAGATCTGTGTGGAGGAGGGGGCCAAAATCCCTGTTGCAGTGCAAACCTGGTCAAGATCTACAGGAAACGTTTGACCTCTGTAATTGCAAACAAAGACTTCTGTACCAAATATTAACACTGATTTTCTCAGGTGTTCAAATACTTCTGTTCAGCCGTGCAAGACAAATACATTCTTTACAAATCATACAATGTGATTTCCTGAATTTTTTTTTAAATTCTGTCTCTCAGAGTGGGAATGCACCTACAATGTGAATGTCAGACCCCTCCATGATTTTTAAGTGGGAGAACGTGCAAAATCGCAGGGTGTTCAAATACTTCTGTTCCTCACTGTATATATTTTACATACTTGTAAAGTAAATAGGTACCCTCAGACCTACTTACAAAGTGACAACTGCTTGCTTACAGTCTCCAGCACGCCATAAGATGTCAGCGATGGCTGTGTACAGGCAGCTTGTTCGAAGGGTATCTGAAGGACGCAATGCCCACCTAGAAACAGAAATACAGTGTCAATAAAACAAAAATTGTGCACAGGTGGGCAGTAGAAATCACAAGACCTCCTAGATATACATTGCTCAATAAAAATGAAAGGAACACTTTGAAAACCCATCAGATCTCAAATGGGAGAAAATCTCCTGCTGGATCTCTATACTGATATGGACGGGGTAATGTGTTAGGAACGTAAGGACGCCCCATCGTTTGTTGGAAATGAAAATTATCAATCTACAGAGGACCGAATTCAAAGACACCCCGAAAATCAAAATGAAAAAATGATGCAGTAGGCGAGTCCATTTTGCTAAAATTTCATTGCAGCAACTCAGAATGGTCCTCAGTAGTTTGTATGGCCCCCACGTGCTTGTATGCATGCCTGACAACGTCAGGGCATGCTCCTATTGAGACCATGGATGGTGTCCTGGGGTATTTCCTCCCATATCTGAACCAGGGCATCAGTGAGCTCCTGGACAGTCTGAGGTGCAACCTGGTGGCGTCCGATGGACCGAAACATGACATCCCAGAGGTGTTCTATTGGATTTAGGTCAGACGAGCGTGGGGGCCATTCAATGGTATCAATTCCTTCATCCTCCAGGAACTGCCTGCATACTTTCGCCACATGAGGCCAGGCATTGTTGTGCACTAGGAGGAACCCAGGACCCACTTCACCAGCGTAGGGTCTGACAAAGGGTCCGAGGATTTTATCCCAATACCTAATGGCAGTCAGGGTACCAATATCTAGCCTGTAGAGGTCTGTGCGTCCCTCCATGATTATGCCTCCCCAGACCATCACTGACCCAACACCAAAACGGTCATGCTGAACCATGTTAGAGGCAGCAAAACGTTCTCCATGGTTTCTCCAGAGCCTTTCATGTCTGTCACATGTGCTCAGGGTGAACCTGCTCTCATCTGTGAAAAGCACAGGGCACCAGTGGTGGACCTTCCAATTCTGGTGTTCAATGCCAAATGCCAGTTGAGCTCTATGGTGCCGGGCAGTGAGCACAGGGTCCATTAGAGGACGTCGGGCCCTCAGGCCACCCTCATGAAGTCTCTTTCTGATTGTTTGGTCAGACACATTCACACCAGTGGCCTCCTGGAGGTCATTTTGTAGGGCTCTGGCAGTGCTTGTCCTGTTCCTCCTTGCACAAAGGAGCAGATACCGGTCCTGCTGATGGGTTAAGGACCTTCTACAGCCCTGTCCAGCTCTCCTAGAGTAACTGCCTGTCTCCTGGAATCTCCTCCATGCTCTTGAGCAAACCTTCTGGCAATGGCACACATTGATGTGATATCCTGGAGGAGCTGGACTGCCTGTGCAACCTCTGTAGGGTCCAGGTATCATCTCATGCTACCAGTAGTGACACTGACCCTAGTCAAATGCAAAACTAGTGAAAAACAGTCCAAAAAGATGAGTAGGGAAAAAAATGTCAGTGGCCTCCACCTGTAAAACCATTTCTGTTTTGGGGGTCTCACTGTTGCCCATCTAGTGCACCTGTTGTTAATTTCATTAACACCAAAGCAGCTGAAACTGATTAACAACCCCCTCTGCTACTTACCTGACCAGATCAATATACCAGGAGTTTCACTGTCTTGATGTTAGACTCGGATTAAAAAGTGTTCCTGTAATTTTTTTGAGTAGTTTTTTCTTAATTTTGGATGGAGTGCGGAAGGGATAAAAACTCAGGTTTTTGTTGTTATCTGGCACTATATTAGAGAGATTTTCCAGTACTTCCTGTTCTACGGGTAACGGTTTACTGGACAGGAAATGAAGGAAAATCTGCAACAAGGGCACAGACAGAAATAAAAATTATTTTATTTAGTATAGTAAAAGAAGGTTATGACCCCTTGTCAGACTTTTGTGTCCCTGTTGCAGACTTTCACTTGCTTCCTGGCTGATGAAATTGCAGCAGAAGGGGAAATCTCTCTTAAAGTGTTACTAAACCCCGGACCCTGCATTCACTATATCTGGTCTCCCAGGACCCTGCATTCACTATATCCGCTCTCCCCGGACCCTGCATTCACTATATCCGCTCTCCCCGGACCCTGCATTCACTATATCCGCTCTCCCTGGACCCTGCATTCACTAAATCTGGTCTCCCAGGACCCTGCATTCACTATATCCGCTCTCCCTGGACCCTGCATTCACTATATCTGGTCTCCCCGGACCCTGCATTCACTATATCCGCTCTCCCCGGACCCTGCATTCACTAAATCTGCTCTCCCAGGACCCTGCATTCACTATATCCGCTCTCCCAGGACCCTGCATTCACTATATCTGTTCTCCCCGGACCCTGCATTCACTATATCTGTTCTCCCCGGACCCTGCATTCACTATATCCGCTCTCCCCGGACCCTGCATTCACTATATCCGGTCTCACCGGACCCTGCATTCACTGAATCTGGTCTCCCAAGACCCTGCATTCACTGAATCTGGTCTCCCAAGACCCTGCATTCACTATATCCGTTCTCCCAGGATGCTGCATTCACTATATCTGGTCTCCCCGGACCCTGCATTCACTATATCTGGTCTCCCCGGACCCCGCATTCACTATATCTGGTCTCCCCGGACCCCGCATTCACTATATCTGGTCTCCCCGGACCCCGCATTCACTATATCTGGTCTCCCCGGACCCTGCATTCACTATATCCGGTCTCCCCTGACCCTGCATTCACTATATCTGGTCTCCCTGGACCCTGCATTCACTATATCCGCTCTCCCTGCACCCTGCATTCACTATATCCGGTCTCCCCGGACCCTGCATTCACTATATCCAGTCTCCCCGGACCCTGCATTCACTATATCCACTCTCCCCGGACCCTGCATTCACTATATCCGGTCTCCCCGGACCCTGCATTCACTATATCCGGTCCCCCCGGACCCTGCATTCACTATATCCACTCTCCCCGGACCCTGCATTCACTAAATCTGGTCTACCACTGTACACACAACATGGAAATGCAAATATTTTAGTAAATATAAACTGCTAAATAACTTTTCTCATCAGCAGTTAGAGCAGTCTTGTGACTTCAGCTGAATACCGGTTAAAGATTGTAGAAGACAGGATCAAACAGACTTTTTACACAATGCAGAGGATTAACCCCTAGGTTCAACAATGAGTATAGCAAGCATGCTTTACTGCATCTACAGACTGATTTTGTTGTTGTGGGTTTAGTAACACCTTAAGCTTCGTACACACAATGAGAATATCAGACGAATGATTGTCCACTGCTTGTTTACATGCTAATCTCGTACCGAGGTTACAAAAGTTACGAAAATTCTCATAAGACAGAATACAACTTTGGAAGTGATGTCATGTTTTGTATTGTATTGTATTGTAATGTATTCTTTGTTTTGAAGCATGCGTGGTCTTGGTCACTTGATTTTTTACAGATGAATACTGTACTGATTAACCACTTGCCTACCGGGCACTTATACCCCCTTATTTACCAGGCCAATTTTCAGCTTTCAGCGCTGCCGCACTTTGATTGACAATTGCGCGGTCATGCAACATTGTACCCATATGAAATTTTGATAATTTTTTTTCTCACAAATAGAGCTTTCTTTTGGTGGTATTTAATCGCCACTGGGCGCTTTACTTTTTGCGCTATAAATAAAAAAAGTGCAAAAAATTTGAAAAAAAACCCCAAAATTTTCTTTGTTTCTATTATAAAATTTTTCAAACAGGTATTTTTTCTCCTTCACTGATGTGCGTTGATGAGGCAGCACTGATGGGCACTGATAGGCGGCACTGATGGGCACTGATAGGCAGCACTAAAGGGCACTGATAGGCAGTACTAATGAGGTGGCACGGATAGGCGGCACTGATAGACAGCACTAATGAGGTGTCACGGATAGGCGGCACTAATATGCAGCACTGATAGGCGGCACTGATAGGCGACACTGATTATGGGTACTGATAGACGGCACTGACTGGCATCACTGCTGGGCACTGACTGGCGGCACTGACTGGCACAACCCCTGGGCACTGACTGGCAGCACTGGTGGGCTGCACTGGTGGGTGGCACTGGTGGGCGGCACTGGTGGGTGGGCACAGGTGGGTGGCACTGGTGGGTGGGCACAGGTGGGTGGCACTTCTGGGCACAGGTAGGTGGCACTTCTGGGCACAGGTGTGTGACACTGCAGAGTGGCACAGGTGGGTGCACTGCTGGGCACAGGTGGGTGCACTGCTGGGCAGAGGTGGGTGATCTGCTGGGCAGAGGTGGGCGGAGCTAGTGGGCGCACTGCTGGGCACAGGTGGGCGGAACTTGCGGGTGGCACTGCTGGGCACCGATCATCAGGGCACTGATCATCAGTGTCCTGATGATCGGTGCCGATCCCCGCTCTGACAACTGCCGTTTCTCGGCAGTACTTTCCTCACGATCTGACAGCGTGAGGAAAGTGCAGCCGAGAACCGGCACTTGCATTTCCCTCTGATCAGCGTGTCATTGGACACCGCTGATCACGTGGTAAAAGGCCGCTGGGATCGGCCTTTTACCACATCACGTGATCAGCTGTGTCCGTAGGACACAGCGATCACGGAGATCGCCGGGTGCGCGCCCCCTGGGGCGCACAGGAGAGCGCGTTCCGGGGGGACGTCATATGACGTCCACTCAGAACTGGCCGGCCGCAGTGAAGCCGTCATTCGGCTATCTGCGGTCGGCAACTAGTTAAACAAAAATCCTTCGTTCTGGTATTTTATGAGAACAAATTTCGATCTTGTCCTTTTGGATAATTTTTGCATGAACTGTCGTGATCGGCTCTCGAAATCTGTATACTAACGATCAGATTATCGGATGATCATGCAGAAAGCGGTATTTTTCGTCCGATTATCTCATCGTGCGTACGAGGCGTTACGGAACCCTAATGAGCGGTAAAAAAATGAAAGCAGTTAAAATTTTAACCCATGCCATCCAAGAGTGTTTGCCTTGACACGCACTTTAAAGTGTATGTAATGTTAAAATTTAAAAGCTGGGGTTACATCCCTCTGTCTCTCATAGCCAATATTTGACATCATTAGCACCACCTCAGATATCGGGTGATCCAGCCAGTCCCCAACTCACTCAAGGGCTTACTGCTCGAGTGACTACACTAAGCACAGAAGCAGATCTGTGCCAGTAGTCAGACTGCAACCTTTACTCTGCTCTGGGATACATAGGACACATGGATGTGTAGCGTGCCTGTAGTCCCGTTGCTAGCCAGTGACATTACAGACCGACACCCAATGGCAGTCTGAGGGAGAGTGGAAAGCAAGGTTCAGAAAGTCACAATAGGGATCATAATTTTCTGCATTATGGCGCTGGCCAGGTCCTGTAGATGTAACCTTGCCTCCCATCCAGCAGAGTTGGAGAAGAGGTGCTTGCGGTCACATGACAGCTAAATGAAACTGATAGGTATTTAGTAGCTTTTTGACTCAATGGATTGATCTTTCAAATAATGCAAAGTGTATATCCACTTGAGCGCCATAAGGTGATACCCCCTTCACGATCAGGTCATTTTTGCCTATTTAGCACTGAGCGGCCTCAACTGGCAATTGTGCGATCATGCAATGTTGTACCCAAACGAAACTTACATCATTTTTTTTTTACACAAATAGAGCTTTCTTTTGGTGGTATTTGATCACCTCTGGGTTTTTTACTTTTTATTATATAAACGAAAAAAAGACTGAAATTTCTGTGAGTGTGGTCTTCCCCCCCCCCCCCCAGTCTTTGCTTTTGCTGTGTCTTATCTCTAGTCTCTCTTTTTTTTTTTTCTTTTTCATCCCCCACATCTCTTCTAATATTCTGCTAAAACTTTGTGATTAGTACTGCTTGGACCTTGAAGAAGGGGACATTCCCCGAAAGCTTGTCCTCAAAATTGTATGTTAGTGCAAATAAAAAAAGTATCACGTCAGTACTCAGTTGTTTCTGTCTGAAAAAAACAAACACTTTTTTTTAACTTTCAGCTATAGAACATATCAAATAAAAAATAACATTTCCTCAGAAATTTAGGCCAAAATGTATTCTGCTACATGTCTTTGGTAAAACAAAAAAGGTACCGTATTTGCCGGCGTATAAGACGACCCCCCTACTTTTCCTGCTAAAATGTAGTGTTTGGGCTATACTCGCCGTATAAGACTACCCCTCTTCCAATGCACACCAGTGGGAGGAATAGTGCCCCATCATCGGTGTCAGTGGGAGGAATAGTGCCCCATCATTGGTGTCAGTGGGAGGAATAGTGCCCCATCATTGGTGTCAGTGGGAGGAATAGTGCCCCATCATCGGTGTCAGTGGGAGGAATAGTGCCCCATCATTGGTGTCAGTGGGAGGAATAGTGCCCCATCATTGGTGTCAGTGGGAGGAATAGTGCCCCATCATTGGTATCAGTGGGGGGAATAGTGCCCCATCATTGGTGTCAGTGGGAGGAATAGTGCCCCATCATTGGTATCAGTGGGGGGAATAGTGCCCCATCATCGGTGTCAGTGGAAGGAATAGTGCCCCATCATTGGTATTAGTGGCAGGAATAGAGCCTCATCATTGGTGTCAGTGGGAGGAATAGTGCCCCATCATCGGTGTCAGTGGGAGGAATAGTGCCCCATCATTGGCATTAGTGGCAGGAATAGTGCCCCATCATTAGTATCAGTGGGAGGAATAGTGACCCATCATTGGTATCAGTGGCGGGAATAGTGCCCCATCATTGGTATCAGTGGGGGGAATAGTGCCCCATCATTGGTATCAGTGGGGGGAATAGTGCCCCATCATTGGTATCAGTGGGGGGAATAGTGCCCCATCATTGGTATCAGTGGCAGGAATAGTGACCCATCATTGGTATCAGTGGCGGGAATAGTGCCCCATCATTGGTATCAGTGGGGGGAATAGTGCCCCATCATTGGTGTCAGTGGGAGGAATAGTGTCCCAACATTGGTGTTAGTGGGGGGTGGAATAGTGCCCCATCATTGGTGTCAGTGGGGGGTGGAATAGTGCCCCATCATTGGTGTCAGTGGGAGGAATAGTGCCCCATCATTGGTGTCAGTGGGAGGAATAGTGCCCCATCATTGCTGTCAGTGGGAGGAATAGTGCCCCATCATTGGTGTCAGTGGGAGGAATAGTGCCCCATCATTGGTATCAGTGGGGGGAATAGTGCCCCATCATCGGTGTCAGTGGAAGGAATAGTGCCCCATCATTGGTATTAGTGGCAGGAATAGAGCCTCATCATTGGTGTCAGTGGGAGGAATAGTGCCCCATCATCGGTGTCAGTGGGAGGAATAGTGCCCCATCATTGGCATTAGTGGCAGGAATAGTGCCCCATCATTAGTATCAGTGGGAGGAATAGTGACCCATCATTGGTATCAGTGGCGGGAATAGTGCCCCATCATTGGTATCAGTGGGGGGAATAGTGCCCCATCATTGGTATCAGTGGGGGGAATAGTGCCCCATCATTGGTATCAGTGGGGGGAATAGTGCCCCATCATTGGTATCAGTGGCAGGAATAGTGACCCATCATTGGTATCAGTGGCGGGAATAGTGCCCCATCATTGGTATCAGTGGGGGGAATAGTGCCCCATCATTGGTGTCAGTGGGAAGAATAGTGTCCCAACATTGGTGTTAGTGGGGGGTGGAATAGTGCCCCATCATTGGTGTCAGTGGGGGGTGGAATAGTGCCCCATCATTGGTGTCAGTGGGGGGGGGAATAGTGCCCCATCGTTGGTGTCAGTGGGGGGGGGGGAATAGTGCCCCATCGTTGGTGTCAGTGGGAGGAATAGTGCCCCATCATTGGCATTAGTGGCAGGAATAGTGCCCCATCATTAGTATCAGTGGGGGGAATAGGTGCCCCATCATTGGTGTCAGTGGGAGGAATAGTGTCCCATCATTGGTGTCAGTGGGAGGAATAGTGCCCCATCATTGGTGTCAGTGGGAGGAATAGTGCCCCATCATTGGTATCAGTGGGGGGAATAGTGCCCCATCATTGGTGTCAGTGGGGGGAATAGTGTCCCAACATTGGTGTTAGTGGGGGGTGGAATAGTGCCCCATCATTGGTGTCAGTGGGGGGTGGAATAGTGCCCCATCATTGGTGTCAGTGGGGGGGGGGGAATAGTGCCCCATCGTTGGTGTCAGTGGGGGGGAGGAATAGTGCCCCATCGTTGGTGTCAGTGCGAGGAATAGTGCCCTATCATTGGTGTCAGTGGGAGGAATAGTGCTCCATCATTGGTATCAGTGACACCAATGATGGGGCACTATTCCTCCCACTGACACCAATGACACTTGCTGACCCTGTTCTAGTATGGTGCTGCTGCAGCCAGCATATGTGGTTGCAGCAGCACCTCTACACTGAACACTTACCTGCTGCTCCTGCACTCGATTTTCGCGGGGCCGCTCGGCTCCGCCCCCTCGCCGGTGATTGGCCGCCTGTCTGCCTTTCCTGAGCTACAGTTCTGGCGGACAATCACCGGTGAGGAGGCGGAGCCGAGCAGCCGCGCGAACATCCAGTGGTCGAACTGAAGGAGCAGCCGCGCTTCCTGGACCAGATTGTCGTGGGACCGGAGCTAGGTAAGAAACAGCCCCCGTTGGAAGGGGGGGGCGGCGGTGGCACCGCGCCGTCCCCCTAAAAAGTGTCAGTATACCGGCGTATAAGATGACCCCCGACTTTTGAGAAGATTTTCAAGGGGTAAAAAGTCGTCTTATACGCCGGAAAATACGGTATATTAATTGGTTTGTGTGAAAGTTATAGCACCTACAAACTTACATATACACAATTTTTATTTATTTATTTTATACTATTAATGGCGGTAATCAGCAGCTTATAGCGGGACTGTGATAGTGCAGCAGCAATCTGACACTAACTGAGACTGGGTGGGAACTGACAATGACATCACCAGTGACATTAATGCAGTGATCAGTGATAATACTATACACTGTCACTGTACTAATGACACTGACTGGGAAGGTAAACACCTCCTGCGCTCAGGGACCCAGATCGGTAGAGGGCCGATGGACCAATACTATTGGAGAGTATGGGAATTCGTCCAGGACCGATCAAAGGCTGTGCAGCTCTAATGCAAACCTGGAGAAGCGCAATACAAACTGTAGTGAAGAACAAAAGACAGAGAGCACCAACCTTGCGCATTACCTCAGTAAACAATTAATTGATTTAGGAGATATACTCGCAAACGTAGTAATAAAACAAGCATGTAAAGTCCAAAATCGAACCACACGATAAGGAGACACGTGCGCATTCCATCGGAAGGGGAGACTCTCAGAGTGACGCTGATACGTTTCAGAATGAATGAATCAGAGCTCTGATGAAGAAGGAACCCCCCTTTGAAACACGTCTGCGTCACCCTTCCGATGGGATGCACACGTGTCTCCTTATCGTGTGGTTTGATTTTGGATCTTACATGCTTGTTTTTACTACGTTTGTGAGTTTATCTATAGTTTTAAAACAAAAAGGGAAACTTTTCTATTTTCCAAAATGTTCGGTCTTTTTTCTTTTTTTTTGTCTAAAAAAATATAAACATATATATATAATAGTAATAAAAAAGGTTATTAAAAGCACAACTCCAGGCACACACAAAAATAAATAAATAAAAAAAAAATAATATATATATATTTTTTTTGTGCCTGGAGTTGTGCTTTAATAACCTTTTTTATTAATATTATATATCTATATATAGATATATAATATATTAATAAAACAGGGATGCACACGTGTCTCCTTATCGTGTGGTTTGATTTTGGATCTTACATGCTTGTTTTTACTACGTTTGTGAGTTTATCTTCTGAATCAATTAATTGTTTAGGCTAGGTTCACATCTGTGCGGGTGGTGCCACTGCGGATACGCACGAAAATCCGTGCAGTCACACCACCCATACAGAGAAATGCGTACCCGTGGGTGGGTGCCATTGGTTCTAATGGCACGCCGCCCGCATTGGAAAACGCAACTGCACTGGGAACCGAGGTTCAGGTGCGGGCTGCATTTTTGGAAGAAGTGCAGGGACTTCTTCCCTGCGTATCACGGGCATGGGAGTCCATTCAAATGAATGGGCTCTTGTGCCTGTACAAAACGCAGCCCGCACGGCCGCATATGTGTGAACCGGGGCTTACTGAGGAAATGCGCAAAGTTGGTGCGCTCTGTCTTTTGTTCTCCACTACTGACTGGGAAAGGGTTAACATCTCGGGGTAATCAAGGGGTTAAGTGTGTGCCTAACAAGTGTTAATGCGTGTAATGTATGCTGCTTTTTACTAAACCTCTTTGTTCCTTATCACCTTTTTCCAGCAGAAAAAAAAAACAGATCGTTTCCTCTGTACAGAGGCTGTGATTAGACACAGCCGGTTAGCAGGTTCCAACCATGAATCATTGGCCGGGACCTGCTGACAAAATCCCGCTGTGTCCAAACACAGTGGGAGATGGCAGGCGGCGGGAGAGCACGCACGCACCCTGTACCCAAAAGAGGCCAGTGATGTACAGGTATATCACTGTGCCTGTACAGGCCGGCCGTCCACAGTGCATTGTGGGTGGGCAGTCCTTAAGTGGATATTATGGTATAGTCTGCTTGTGAATTGTAGACTTCACAGATGCTTTAATACAGTTCACAGATGACATCATATTCATATGCAATATATTTTTCTAACCAAAATTACATTTTTACCTGGTAACAAGTAAACTGTACAACCCAAACTTTAATAATTAAGCACCTTTTACCATTTCTTCCAAAATGTACATAACAAAATGTACAATGACGTCCTTTATCTTTTACCTGATATCAGAATCTCTCCCAAACAATAGGTGTTTTAACAAACAAGCCTGAACTGCAGCCAAAACTCCGCAGGGGCCCCCCTGAAAGAGAGAAAGCACTTTATTTTCACACTACACAACCCTCTGTGTATGACCTATGATGCTGCTACATTACCAAAGCTCCGTGTTTTAACCACCCCAATATCAGCAGGTTTGTGGCTAAAAATGAGATCACCTTTGGGTGTCCACTTTCCAAACGGGTGATTTCAGGGGGTTTTGTGCTAATCTGGAATTTTTGCTTTTTGTTTTAAAACAAAAAGGGAAAATGTTCTATTTTCAAAACGTTCGGTCTTTTTTTTTTTGTTTAAAAATATATATATATATATATATATATATATATAGACACACACACACACACACACACACAGTATATATATATATATATATATATATATATATATATATATATATATATATAATTTTTTTTTTTTTTAAACAAAAAGAAAAAAGACCAAGCGTTCTGAAAAACGAAAAGTTTCCCTTTTTGTAATATATATATATAAATAGTAATAAAAAAGGTTATTAAAAGCACAACTCCAGGCACACAAAAAAAAAAAAAAAATATATATATATATAAAAAAATATAAAATATATATATATATTTATTTTTTATTTTTTTTTCTTCTTTTGTGCCTGGAGTTGTGCTTTAATAACCTTTTTTATTAATATTATATATATATATATATATATATATATATATATATATATATATATATATATATATATATATATATATATATATATATATATATATATATTACAAGAAGGGAAACTTTTCAAAATGTTTGGTCTTTCTTCTTGTTTTTTTGTTAATATATATATATATATATATATATATATATTAATAAAAAAGGTTATAAAATCACAACTCCAGGCACAAAAAAAAAACAAAATTGCCCTTGCAGTGGGCCCCCTCATTTTAGCACGAATTTAGAAAGCCACATACATTGTTTAACATATATTCATATATTTATATCCTATTCATAGAATAGTTTTCACTTCAAAATATTATTTTTATGTAAAAAATATAATACTTTTATTCCTCAATAAACACCTCATAAAAAAAATCACTGTTAGCTCCAGACAGAAGCCAGCCGTATTTGTGTGCTTAAACCGCGAACAATATTTATTCGTCCATTTAATATTACATACATAAAAGTATGATAGAGTAAAATATCGATGTTATAACATGCATGCAGTCATTCCACCAGATCTGTGTGTGAAAACATTCAGGACTCAGTTACATATGCTTGCATTACAAGTGCTGCAACGCCATTCATGTTGATTGGCACCTCAATGCACTAAGGCAACACCAATGCATTGCAGCACACTGCACCGTAATGCATGGCAACACACTATTGAGTGTTGCATTTGCAAATTCTGAGAAACATCCAGTTTGTGTGACATGTTGGTGTATTGGCAGGCCATTTCAAAAAGCAGTTTTAAACCCAAAGCCAAAAATGGAATATATTGCAGCTTACCAATCATTAAATGTGGTGGCCGCATTAGATTTCTTTATTTAGGCTTTTTTCCCCTCTGTTTTCACCTGGCGATTCGGCCAGTAACACACCTCCTGTATTAGAGCACCCCCACTCTGGATGAAGGAGCACAGGGCTCACAGCAGACAGCAGCATTATCAGTTTGGGAGGAGCGGGTGGGAAGTAGAGGGGGGAGGAGGGGGGGGAGGTGGTAGATAGGAGGTATGGGGGGGGGGGGTTAAGGGGGGTAGGGAAAATAATTGGAACAATATTTGTATTTTAAAAGTGTTAATGTTTTTTTTAAAGAATAAGTTTGTATAATTTGTTTGCTTGAAAATCAATAAATATTAAAAAAAATAAATAAATACACTAACCAGCTGAAAACAAACTCCAGATTACACGTTATAATCAGTTGCAGCAAACAGTTTTTATTTTCCTTTTGGGATAAAGGACTTGCATAAATAAATAAAAGCTGATCATTGTAAGCACCTCTGCCAGTGATAAATGTATTGTCTCATCCCTGAAAACGGATACATCTGGAAGAAAGCTTGTTCTTTTTGAAAAACAACAGACTTACTGGCAGGATCACCAGATGAAAATAGAAGAAAGAAAACCTAAAAAAGAAAACTAATGCAGCCATCACATCTAAGAATTAGTAAGCTGCAATAGAATACGTTTGCCTTTGGGTTTAATACAATGCCTGTTACCATGCAATAATACACAACACAAATGTAAATAAGCCTTTAGCTAACTGATAAGTAAAAGCTATAAAATTAGTAAATAATGCATCAGAATTAAAAATGCCATTCTTTAGGATTTTAAAAAAAAATGCTATTAAGTACTGTATATCTGACATGTATTTAGTAGTTTGCTGTGAGTTCAATAACAGCTACAGATAAAAATGGAACAAACCCTATGAAATGTACCTTTTTCTGCACAAAGCCGTACTTTAAATGTTCAATATTACTGAAGGTGAAGCTTTGAATCTTCCATTCTTCACTGAAGCAGCGCAAAGGAGATCCGAACAGCAGATTTTTTAGTTCCTACAATGCAGAATTCGGTAATGTTAACTACTTGCCTACCAGACACTTATACCCCCTTCCTGCCCAGGCCAATTTTCAGCTTTCAGCGCTGTCGCACTTTGAATGACAATTGCGCGGTCATGCAACATTGTACTCATTACATTTTTATCATTTTTTCTCACAAATAGAGCTTTCTTTTGGTGGTATTTACTCGCCGCTGAGTGTTTTATTTTTTGCGCTATAAACAAAAAAAGAGCAAAAAATTAAAAAAAAAAGTTTCTTTGTTTCTATTATAAAATTTTGTGAACATGTAATTTTTCTCCTTCACTGATATGATTTGATGAGGCTGCACTGATAGGCAGCACTAATGAGGTGGCACTGATAGGCAGCACTGATAGGCGGCACTGATAGGCAGCACTGATAGGCAGCACTAATAAGGTGGCACCGATAGGCAGCACTAATGAGGTGTCACGGATAGGCAGCACTAATGAGGTGTCACGGATAGGCAGCACTAATGAGGTGGCACGGATAGGCAGGACTGATGATGGGTACTGATAGTCAGCACTGATAGGTGGCACTGATAGGCAGCACTGATGATGGGTACTGATAGCCAGCACTGATAGGAGACATTGACTGGCGGCACTGCTGGGCACTGATTGGCAGCACTCCTGGGCTGCACTGCTGGGCACAGTTGGGTGGCACTCCTGGGCTGCACTGCTGGGCACAGTTGGGTGGCACTGCTGGGCACAGTTGGGCGGCACTGCTGGGTTGCACTGCTGGGCACCGATCATCAGTGCCCTGATGATCGGTGCCGATCCCTGCTCTGACAATGCTGGTTCTTGGCAGTACTTTCATCACGTTCTGACAGCATGAGGAAAGTGCAGCCAAGAACCAGCAATTGCATTTCACGGTGATCAGCGTGTCATTGGACACGCCTGATCACGTGGTAAAAGGCTGCTGTGATTGGACTTTTACCACATCACGTGATCAGCTGTGTCCATAGGATACATTAAAAATTAGTGTCTATACAGTTTAAAATCCAATAATACACTGGGGTTTATTTACTAAAGCTGGAGAGTGCAAAATTAGGCTCACGTCTGCACAGAAACCAATCAGATTCTGTGTTTTATTGCCAAAGCTTCATTGAACAAGCTGATGTTAGACTCCAATTGGTTTCTATGCAGACGTGAGGCTGATTTTGCACTTTACAGCTTTAGAAAATAAATCCCAGTCTTACCCTGCTCTGCACATGCTCAGTTGCTCTCCATTTTTAGGTACTGATGAATTTGTAGAGGCCAATCTGCTGACAGCCTGAAAGCGGAATTAAACCCTCCTATCCTTTACAGCCAAGGAGCTATTTCAGATAGATCTGCAACTGCCATTGTGCTGCACATGTGATCAGTTTATGACACCAGACACTCAGTCCCATGAAGACTGAGATTGAGCTCTGCAGTCATTTTTGCAGCAGTTCTTTTCTTATTATGGGTCACCATCCTGCATGTCGACAGAGCTCATGGTTATCAGACATTGTTTTCCCGGAAACTGTATATGCCGTCATAACCTTTGATACTGAACCTGGCGACACGGAAAATAAATTGGCAACTTCAGTCATAGAGGCACCAGCTAAGCGGCACCAACAATATGCCCTCTTTGAAGCTCAGTAAGCTCTGACAGGACTCTGTATTACTAGCAGCGCTTGCAGTGAATGAGGAAAGCGAGGCTTCCCACCTGTTAGCTAGGTGTCTCATCACACAGCGGAAGAAAAAGAATGTTACATCACTTCCACTTTCAATGTGAAACGTCGTCACTTTCACACCTGCAAATTAAGTAGTGTTTCCATTTTTTTGTCCAACCCATATATATATATATTTTTTTTTTCTTCATATCGGAAGGGGGGGTCATAGAAAAAAAAATATGCTGGAGTTCTACTTTATTGCATATTAGCACTCTGTAATTACTGTCCATATATTGTAGTCTATGTATTGTATGTATTTAGTATGGTAAAGTGGAGTTCCAGACGTTTTTGTGTCTATTAAAGGTCAGCCGCTACAAAAACTGTATCTGCTGACTTTTAATAAACACACACTTACCTGTCCCAGGTCCAGCGATGTTCTCACCCGCGCCGTCCCTTCTCTCCTTCTGTCCTCCACGGAGCCGGCATCTCAACTGTGGGAACCAAACTGTGACTGCTTGCATCTTCACGGCCTGGTGCCCACTGCACATGTGCGAGTCGTGCTGCGCCTCCTGATTGGTCCAGCGGTCTTCTGGGACCTGTGAAAGTTCCCAGAAGACTGCAGGAGGAAGGAGGAGGCTGAACTTCCGGCTCACTTTGTCGCGGCGAACTGAGCCGGAAGTGGGAGCGGGTACCTGTCAAAACCAGGTCCACACCCCCCTGCTCCACCCAACAGTTGCCAAATATGGCAGGATGGGTGGGAGGAGCCAAACAAGTGGAACTTCCACTTTTGGGCTGAACTCCGCTTTAAATACATATAACATTTACAATATATCTACAGCTGTATGTAGGCCTTAGACCAGTGATTGACAACGTATGAGCTATGGGGGGGCCTCAACTGCAGCTTCTGACATCACCAAAGGGCCGCACATAATGTTCGGAATATGTAATGCTTGACTGTCAGAGACTGCAGAACTAATAGAAAATATGAGGGTCAGAGAGTGTGGACAGGATACATTGTTGGCTGGGAGGGATATGCTGCAGAAGACAATATGAAGCTGAGGACATGTTACATGAGGCTGGTAGAGATCAAGGCTATTACCCTCAATGTTCCTACTACAAACTGCTGAGGTCCGAGGTCCGAGGGCCACACATCTTATACCAAGGGGCCGCATTTGGCCTACGGGCTACAGGTTACGCACCAGGGCTTTGAGGCATACGCCTGTCTGTTTTTATTTTTTTTCTTGTCAAGATTCTTTTTATAGAAGCCTGTCTGTTTAGTTATATGATTACCACAGCTTGCTGCAAATCAAGAGGTCTGCCTTCCACCTGAACTTTATTCCGTGTGATGACCTCTGAAATTCCTATAGTATCGTCTGCCAATAAATCCTCTTCAACATCATCTAAAAGGAGACAAAAGAGCAAATAAGAAACTATAATTCACGCTAAATAATTCTTAAAGCCAACCAGCAAAAGCTGAAATCAAGGCAAACAGCTTCAGTTACACAATTCTGTCAGAGTGCAGCTATGTCTGGCAGGGCAGGAGACCGGATTTTATAGCGTTTACAAATGGCGGTATATATACTAGAATTTTTTTTTAATACTAGTAATGGCGGCGATCAGCGACTTATAGTGGGACTGCGGCAGGCATTCTGACACTGGGTGGGAACTAACTGCCACTGACATCCCCAGTGACACCAATACAGTGATCAGTGCTAATAAAAAGCACTGACACTGTACAAATGACAGCAGGCAGAAAGGGGTTTACATCTGAGGCGATCAAAGGGTTAACTGTGTGCTGTGTGTGTTTTACTATGTAAACTTGCTGCTTTGTATTGCTCTGCTATGCAGCATGTCGGTGCTGACAGGTCAGAGATCTGTGTTGTTTACACACAGACCTCTCCCCTGTCGCTGTTCCTCGGCAATCGCCAGGTGCCGGTGATCAGCATTTGTAGCCGCCCATGGTGACGCGGGTAGGGCGGTGCGCGCGCCCTACCTGGAAATGCAAAATCATGTATATAAATGTGATTTTGCACAGCCATGCAGCAGTATTTCTGCTATAGGGCGGCGGGAAGCGGTTAAAAAGGTTGTAAAGGCTGAAGGTTTTTCTACCATAACCACTCTACGACCACCCACCGTAGGCAAAGTAACGCACCCGTATGCCGGTACTTACATCCGCCCCCACAGCGGGACCCTGTCAGCAAGTCCCAGCTAATGCATCATGGGACCTGCTGATCAGCTGTGTGTAATCACAGCCCAGAGCTCTGTGTTGACATTCAGAGGGAACAATCTCTCTGTGCTTTGCAGTGTTAAAATTAGAGAACAATTAGTAAAGGAAGCACATTTTACACACATTGTTAGGCACATGTATAACCCCTTATCGTCCTAGATCAGCAATGGGCAAACTACGGCCCGCGGGCCATATACGGCCCGGCGGACCTTTTAATCCGGCCCGCAGCCAGGGCAGGCAAACATTGGCTGTCAGGATGTGTGTAGGCGGGGCAGCGTGATGAACGTGAGGGGAGCTAGGCTCCTCTCACAGTCCGCCCTGAAGACCGGAACGGCGCGGGAACACGGCGAGAGGAACGCGCGGAGCAAAGGTAAGTGAATTGACACGGGGGACTTGGCTTACTACTTGGGGGGGAATAGTACTGTGGGGGATGAATTAATATGGGGGATGAATTACTATAGGGGGGATGAATTAATATGGGGGATGAATTAATATGGGGAATGAATTACTATATGGGGGATGAATTACTATGTGGGATGAATTACTATATGGGGGATTAATTACTATGGGGGATGAATTACTATATGGGGGATGAATTACTATGTTGGATGAATTACTATATGGGAATGAATTACTATATGGGGGATGAATTACTATGGGGGATGAATTACTAAACGGGGGATGAATTACTATGGGGGATGAATTACTATGGGGGATGAATTACTATGGGGGGGATGAATTACTATATGGGGGGTGAATTACTATGGGGGATGAATTACTATATGGGGGATTAATTACTATGGGGGATGAATTACTATATGGGGGATGAATTACTATATGGGGGATGAATTACTATATGGGGGATTAATTACTATGCTTACTATGGGGGAATATTACTATACTTACTATGGATGACACATACACATCATTCATCTACTCTTGGTCCGGCCCCAGGGTCCAATATATGAACCCATTGCAGCCCTCAAGTCAAAAAGTTTGCCCACCCCTGTCCTAGATGTTAACTACTTCCCAGCCAGTGTCATTAGTACAGTGACAGTGTATACTACCTTCTGTGTGCAGCTTCCCCCAAATAATTTCCTGAGCCCGAACTCGATTCATCGCTGTGCACAAGAGCAGTGGCTCTCTTTCTCCTCAACGAACAGAGAGGCAGCAGCAAGAGCCACTGGCTCCTGCTGCTGTCAATTAAATCCAGCAAAGAGGCAGCAAGGGGGAGGAGGGACTCGAGCTGCACTGTGTGTATCAATGGAAACACAGAGCACAGCTCAGGATCAAGCCCACACGTGTGCCACCATAGGAAGCGGCTTCCTATGGTGGCACAGAGAGAAGATGAGGAGCCAGGAGTAAGGGCGGGGGACCTGAGAAGAGGAGGATGAGAGCTGCTCTGTGCAAAAGCTTTACACAGGAGCAGACAAGTATAACATATTTGTTATTAAAAAAAACAAAACAAAAAAAAACCCATTAAAATCATTTTAAAATGGAAGTCTAGTCAAAACATTTTATTTTTTTCATTTTGGATCTCGAGAGTGTCCTAATCCTTCCTTACGCTAACAAAAACTACAAAATTAAGTTTTGGATGAACCCAAACTTTAAGCAGAACTTTCCCCAGTGCCCTCCTCTACCCCCTGGGCAATCTTATCATCTTAATTTTTAGCTAAATGCATTTTTTTTTTTCAGAATTGTAATGTAGCGGTCAGTATCAGCCCCATTCTCCTCCTTCTTGTTGTAGGACGCATGGACTACATGTCTCAGAAGTCTGTGTCCTTCAAGCTATCAGCATGGCCACTGTGCTATGTGAGCCAATAGTAAAGAATGCTGCCTGCATCATTACATCATCCCTGCAGTACTGAAAACTATAGAGGGTGAGCCTTAGGGCTCATGTACATGGGGCGTTTGGAAAACTCTTCTGAACAATGGAAACTGCTGGAAAACGTAGGTTAAAAAATGTCAGTTTAGTCGCGTTTATGCGCGTTTGCGTTTAGAAGTGATTTTACAAGATAACCTCAGGAGACCTTCCCAAATGCCCAGAATGCACTGAAAAATAGTAAAAAAATTAACCATTTCAGACATTTTGAAAGGAATAGAGAGAGCAGAAGCAGAGAGAGCAGTATGCGTTGAGATGACCTGTCTTTTCTGGTTGTATTCACTATGGATCCCATCATGAGCATAATGCGGCGCGTTCTACCATTTTATCCTGCACGTGAAACCTGGAACTGACTGCGCTGGTGTACCGGGTCCATTTGAATACATGGGAAACGCTTTGCATGCATTTCTGATGATGAAAAAAGGCTCTGGACAGCATCTGGATATGGAACAGTTAAAAAACGCTTTTAAACGCAAACGCTTATAAACACGTTTAACCGCGTTTACACGCGTTTGAAACGCCGGTCAAATCTACTCTTGGATGCAGGTTTGGTGCGTTCAAAAAAACAACAGTAAAAACTCAACTGCCTGTAAAGGACTGTAAATGACGATGTGTACACGGAAACATAGGAGAACATTAGGGAGAGTTCAGGGGCTGCTGGAAAAAAAAAATGCTGAACAGCTCCTGAACATCAGTTTAGGAGCTGCAGTGTACATGAGCCCTTAAAATGACAGCTGGCAATGACTGGAAACTGATATTTTGGCTCAATGTCAAGCAGTAAGAAGTCCCCCCAAAGCTGTTGCAAGGGAAGGATACACAAAGATGCCCTGCATGTAGAGCTGTAATGCACAGAAAAAAGAGAGGCGGAGTCAGGACCCCCTCTGCAGCAAAGATAAGTAAAAAAAAAAATCCAAAAATGGAGTTCTGCTTTAAATTTTTTTTTTTTTTCTTCAATACACAAATACCTTAATTCAAACTTCCATGGGATAGAAGTGTAATACTTATACAGCAAGGCTGACACTTGAGTATACAAAATATGGGCAGCACAGTGGCTAAGTGGTTAGCACTTCCGCTTGGCAGTACTAGGGTCAGTGGTTCGAGTACCAACCACGGCACCACCTGCCTGGAGTTTGCATGTTCTCCCTGTGTCTGCATGGGTTTCCTATGGGTACTCCGGTTTCCTCCCACACTCCAAAGACATGCTGGTAGGTTAATTGGCTCCTGTCTAAATTGTCCCTAGTATGTGTATGTATGAATGTGAGTTAGGGACCTTAGATTGTACGCCCCTTGAGGGTTAGGGACCTTAGATTGTACGCCCCTTGAGGGTTAGGGACCTTAGATTGTACGCCCCTTGAGGGTTAGGGACCTTAGATTGTACGCCCCTTGAGGGTTAGGGACCTTAGATTGTACGCCCCTTGAGGGTTAGGGACCTTAGATTGTACAACCCTTGAGGGTTAGGGACCTTAGATTGTACGCCCCTTGAGGGTTAGGGACCTTAGATTGTACGCCCCTTGAGGGTTAGGGACCTTAGATTGTACACCCCTTGAGGGTTAGGGACCTTAGATTGTACGCCCCTTGAGGGTTAGGGACCTTAGATTGTACGCCCCTTGAGGGTTAGGGACCTTAGATTGTACGCCCCTTGAGGGTTAGGGACCTTAGATTGTACGCCCCTTGAGGGTTAGGGACCTTAGATTGTACACCCCTTGAGGGTTAGGGACCTTAGATTGTACGCCCCTTGAGGGTAAGGGACCTTAGATTGTACGCCCCTTGAGGGTTAGGGACCTTAGATTGTACGCCCCTTGAGGGTTAGGGACCTTAGATTGTACACCCCTTGAGGGTTAGGGACCTTAGATTGTACGCCCCTTGAGGGTTAGGGACCTTAGATTGTACACCCCTTGAGGGTTAGGGACCTTAGATTGTACGCCCCTTGAGGGTTAGGGACCTTAGATTGTACACCCCTTGAGGGTTAGGGACCTTAGATTGTACGCCCCTTGAGGGTTAGGGACTGATCTGAATGTTCAATAGTACACAGCGCTATATAAGTACCTGAAATAAATAAAATAATAAACACAAAAGACTGAAGGAGTTTACCTAGCTTCATATCGTTCATGTGGCTGCCTTTGTCATTCACAACAGATCCTGTCGTCTTTCTGAAAGTAGAGCAGTAAGGCCAGATGTTATATTCCACTACCAAATAATCACAGACCACATATACAGCAAAGGTCATTATGGTAGATTTGCAGTAAGAAAAGAGAATCCACAAGGCACAATCACTGTGTAGCACAAAAAAGGAGGATGAAGAGCCTTTATGTAATGAGCCAATATGGCTGCCCCCCATGTGCCTATATGATTACATACTGTAGCTTGAAAGAAACATTAACTTAAGGTCCAATTGAAGACTCATATTTTCAGTCCAACGTCCTCCGAATCTAATGTGCTTGAAAATCAGAGGTGATGTCATGGCAGCACGATCTGCAGCATCTTCGGGTACCGTTCTCGTGCATTTCCAACACAGGAAGGAAGGCTTGACTTTCTGGTAGGTCTTCCTGCATAACCTGGATCCTGGAGCCATCAATGGGGAACCAAATAGTGGAGGAGTTCTTAGCAATAAGCATGTCTGCCTTGCAGCACTTGGGTCCATGGTTTCAATCCTGGACACTATCTGCATGGAGTTTGCATGTTTTCCTTGTGCTTTTGTGGGTTTTCCTGGGTACTTTGGTCTCATCCCACACTCCAAAGGCATGCTGGTAAGGTAACTGGCTCCTGTCTAAAACTGGCCCTAGTAGGTGTGTGTATACATACAGTTGCAAGAAAAAGTATGTGAACCCCTTGGGATTACATGGAGTTTTGCATGAATTGGGCATAAAATGTGCTCTGAACGTCATCTAAGTCACAACAATAGAAGAACACAGTCTGCTGAAAATAATACTACACAAACATTAGATGTTGCCATGGTTTAATTGCACATAACATGTAAACATTCACTGTGCAGGGAGGAAAAAGTATGTGAGGCCCTAGCTTAATGACTTCTCCCAGAGCTAATTGGAGCCAGGAGTGAGCCAACCTTGACTCCAATCAGTGTGATGATATTGGATGTGTTGCTGACAGCTGTCCTGCCCTTAAAAAACACACACCTGTTTTGGGTTTACTGGCTTCAAGAAGCACTGTCTGATGTGAACCATGCCTCACAGAAAAGAGCTCTCAGAAGACCTACGATCAAGAATTGTTGACTTGCATGAAGCTGGAAAGGGTTACAAAAGTATCTCCAAAAGCCTTGATGTTCATGTGTCCACGGTAAGACAGACTGTCTACAAATGGAGAAAGTTTAGCACTGTTGCTACTCTCCCTAGGCGTGGTCGTCCTGTAAAAATGACTGCAAGAGCACAGCGCAGAATGCTGCATGAGGTAAAGAAGAATCCCAGAGTGTCAGCTAAAGACCTACAGAAATCTCTGGCACATGCTAACATTTTTGTTGACACATCTACAATAAGGAAAACATTAAACAAGAATGGAGTACATGGGAGGACACCACGGAGGAAGCCATTGCTGTCCAAAAAGAATATTGCAGCACGTTTGAAGTCTGCAAAAGAGCACCTGGATGTTCCACAGCACTACTGGCAGAATATACTGTGGACAGATGAAACCAAGATTGAGTTGTTTGGGAAGAACACACAACACTATGTGTGGAGAAAAAAAGGCACAGCACACCAACATCAAAACCTCATCCCCACTGTGAAACATGGCGGAGGGAGCATCATGGTTTGGGGCTGCTTTGCTGCCTCAGGGCCTGGACGGATTGTTGTCATTGATGGGAAAATTCCAGAGTTTATCAAGACATTTTGCAGGAAAACGTACGACCATCTGTCCGCCAACTGAAGCTCCGCAGAGGATGGGTGATGCAACAGGACAATGACCCAAAGCATATAAGTAATTCAACAAAACAATGGCTGCAACAGCACAGAATACGCCTTCTGGAGTGGCCCAGTCAGAGTCCTGACCTCAACCCGATTGAAATGCTGTGGCATGACATTAAGAGAGCGATTCACACCAGACATCCCAAGAATATTGCTACACTGAAACAGTTTTGTGAAGAGGAGTGGTCCAAAATGACTCCAGATCGTTGTGCAGGTCTGATCTGCAACTACAGGAAACGTTTGGTTGAGGTTATTGCTGCCAAAGGAGGGTCAACCAGTTATTAAGTCCAAAGGTTCACATACTTTTTCCTCCCTGCACTGTGAATGTTTACATGTTATGTGCAATTAAACCATGGCAACATCTAATGTTTGTGTAGTATTATGTTCAGCAGACTGTGTTCTTCTATTGTTGTGACTTAGATGACGTTCAGAGCACATTTTATGCCCAATTCATGCAAAACTCCACGTAATCCCAAGGGGTTCACATACTTTTTCTTGCAACTGTAGATTGTAAGCTCCTTATGGATAGGGACTGATGTGAATGTACAGTGCTGTGTAAATTGTCGACACTGAAAAGATAATAAAGAAATAATAAGAGAGGCTCTGTGTGCCTGGTGACCCTGACCCTCTACTGCTTCTACAGTCCTCCACTCTCAGGATCATCAACAGAGATATGCTTTGACTAATAATGGACGTTGATTTCCCTAGTTTAGGGATTTCTGGGGTTGCTTCTGCCTCCATAAAAGAGAAAGAATTAAGAGGTTAGGGGTGGGAGAGGTAGCAATCTCTAGGTCAGGGCTGCCATTGGGGAGGAAGTTGAAATGGATATCTAGTCAGAAAATCATTGCCATAATGCCAGCCATAGTCGGTTCGAATGTAAGCCGGTTCAGCAGAAACTGGCCAAGACCTGAACCATCCATTGGCAGGCTGGTTGTACCCAATTTAATTGTTGAACGACTTGCGTACAACCAGCTTGTCGCTAGCAAAAATCACTAACTTCTGCTGCTGGAAGAACACAATAGTTCTGTGGGAGGGATTCAGTCAGTGTTGATGGGGGAATCAAGCAATGTTCTTTTACTGGTGGTTGGAGGGAAAAAAAAAAACTACATTGTCTATGGCCTCTTTCACACGTTGCGGATCCATCAGCATGATCTGCCTGCTCAGCGGGGGATCTCTCTGCTGATCCCAGCTGAGCAGGCAGATGACAGGTGACACTGCCCGCTGATTTCAATGGAATGGTCGGATGGAAACGGACCACCTGTCAGTTTCCATCCGACTGTCATCTGATCCGCTGGACGGATTGGGGAACGGATCCCCATCCACCTGTTTTTGGCATACAGGATCAGATGCCGGTACATAGAAGTCTATGGGTGGACCGATAGGGTCCGCCTCAAAAACAGACAGGCAGACCCCATTGGTCCACTTGTGTAAAAGGGGCCTATGGCCTGCCTAACAGGCAGACAGGCTTCTAAAATACAAGTCTGTGTGAGGACAGGAGCAATGAGGGGTGTGGCTGTTACTGAACTCTGTAAACAAAAAGCATGGTTCACATCTCTGTGGCCGTACGGGCCGCATATTGCACGGGCACGACAGCCCATTCATTTGAATGGACTCCCGTGCCCATGACACGCAGGGAAGAAGTCCCTGCACTTCTTTGGAAAACGCAGCCCGCACGGGAACCTCGGTTCCCAATACGTTTGCGTTTTCCAGTGTGGGTGTCGTGCCATTAGAATTAATGGCACCCGCCCGTGGGTCCACAATTCTATGTGTGGGTGGTGCGGTTGCATGAATTTTTGTGCAGATCCGCAGCGGCACCTCTCGCACAGATGTGAACCTAGGGTAAAGGGGAGAGCAGGAATCTGTATTTTCATTGAAAATAATTTTAAAACATTTTGAACATACCAATCATACCAACATTTTGAACATACCAATCACAAATCATCAGAAGTGGAGATAAAATGTGTGGTATGTCAATTGGGCTTTAACATTTGTTTTGGATGAAATCTTCTAAATCTTGTAGACTGACCTTTTTGAGGACGGTTCACTCTTTCTTTGTGGCCTTTGCTGTTTCTCTTGCTCTGCTTCTAAAGAAAACTTCTGTTTGAAGCTAAGATAGGCATCTCTAGTGCTGTCCGCAGTCTCTGGTCCACTTCTGGGCTGCTCATCCTGCTTAGTGGTGGAGCTCAAAGCCGGGTTTCTAGGCGGAGGACAGCCCAGCAGTTTAGCAGAAAATTCTTTCCCCAGTTGCAGTGCTGGGTTTGAAGGACCATCACTCAGGGGCTCTTCCATCTTCCCAATGAGCTCATTCTTCTGGGGATCATTTTTTGTCTGCGCTGAAGGATTAGTTGCAGATGGCCGTCTCTGCGATCGTTTTTTCAGCGAGTCCTAAAAGAAAGTGAATGTTCTGAATTCTCAGGATCTGCTCTACCTAAGCAGTGGTCTCCAGTTATACTCTATCACTATAAATGCAGAATTATGCCAAATAAATTACTTTGCCTTCTGGATGACAGGGACTGGTGTGTGTAAATACACTACATTGCCAAAAGTATTGGCCCCGCCCTCCCAATCATTAGATTCAGGTGTTCCAATCCCCTCCATGGACACAGGTGTATACAATCAAGCCCCTAGGCATGCAGACTGCTTCTACAAACATTGGTGAAAGAATGGGTCGCTCTCAGGAGCTCAGTGACTCCAAGCGTGGTCCCGTGATAGGTGGCCACCTGTGCAATAAGTCCATCCGTGACATTTCCTGGCTACTAAATATTCCACGCTCAACTGTTAGTGGGATTATAACAAAGTGGAAGCAACTGGGAGCAACAGCAACTCAGCCACCAAGTGGTAGGCCACGTCACATGACAGAGCGGGGTCAGCGCATGCTGAAGCGCACAGTGCGCAGAAGTCACCAACTGTCTGCAGAGTCAATAGCTAAAGACCTCCAAACTTGGTGTGGCCTTCAGATTAGCACAACAGTGTGTAGAGAGCTTCATGGAATGGGTTTCCATGGCTGAGCAGCTGCCTCCAAGCCTTCCATCACCAAGTGCAATGCAAAGCGTCGGATGCTGTGGTGTAAAGCACACCAAGTGTAAAGTTTGGTGAAGGGGGGATTATGGTGTGGGGTTGTTTTTTAGGGGTTGAGCTTGGCCCCCTAGTTCCAGTGAAAGGCACTTTTAAGGCGTCAGCATACCAAGACATTTTGGACAATTTCATGCTTCCAACTTTGTGGGAAGAGTTTGGGGATGGCCCCTTCCTGTTTCAACATGACTGCGCAGCAGTGCACAGAGCAAAGTCCATAAAAACATGGATGAGTGAGTTTGGGGTGGAGGAACTTGACTGTCCTGCACAGAGTCCTGACCTCAACCCCATAGAACACCTTTAGGATGAATTAGAGTGGAGACTGTGAGCCAGGCCTCCTCCCCCGACATCAGTGCCTGACCTGACAAATGTGCTTCTGGAAGAATGGTCCAACCTTCCCATAGACACCCTCCTAAACCTTGTGGACGGCCTACCCAGAAGAGTTGAAGCTGTTATAGCTGCAAAGGGCGGGGCCAACTCAATATTAAACCCTACGGACTAACACTGGGATGCGGCATCCCAATACATTTGGAAACAAATGTAAAATATTATATATATGTATATACACACATATAAACAAAAATGTAAATGTATTTACTCAATACTCACTGCACATGTTTGAGTAGCACTGCGCTTTGTGGATGGTCCCGTAATCTTCTGGGACCTGTCACAAGTCCCAGAAGACTACGGGGAAGGAAAGGGGGAAGGACACCGTCCGCTTCTGATCGCCTTAGGTGATAGCAGCAAAAGTGAGAGTGGGTACCTGTCAAATTCAGGTACCTGCTCCCCAAAAGGTGCCAATCCTTAAGGGGGAGCGGAGGACAAAGGCTTAAAGCAGAACTTGCCCTTTTGGGTGGAGCTACGCTTTAAGTTTCCTTTGCTGACCACTGCATCTACGGTCCTTAGCATTACTCGTTTCTTTGTGCTTCTTCAAAAGAGCCTGAACAGCACATTTTGAAACCCCAGTCTGCTTTGAAATCTTTGCCTGGGAGAGACCTTGCTGAGGAAGTACATCTACCTTGTGTCTTGTTGCTGCGCCCAGTCTTGCCATGGTGTAAGACCTGTGACATGACACTGTCTTCCACAACCTCATCGCGGTAGCAGAGTTTGGCTGTTCCTCATCCAGTTTTCAACCTCCTACACAGCTATTTCTGTTTCAGTTAAAGCAGAATTCCACTCACTCTGCAAAAAAATAAAAGTCAGCAGCTACAAATACTGTAGCTGCTGACTTTTAAAAAACAGCCACTCCCCTGTCCCACAATCCCACGTTGCCCCCGCTGCAGCCCGTTTCACCGGCATCTTCGGTGTGGGCATCTGGCTGTGACAGCTTGCGGATGCACAAGTAGCACTGCACTTTCCTGAATGGCCCCGTCATCTTCTGGGACCTGTCATGTGTCCCACAAGACTTCAGGGAGGGAGGGTAGGAGGACAACTTCCGTTTCCGAACACCTAGGTGATCGCAGTGGAAGTGGGAGCGGGTACCTGTCAAATTCAGGTACCCATTCCCCCCCCCCCCCCCCCCCGCTCCCCAAAGGTGCCAACCCTTAATGGGGAGTGGGGGACCAATCTTTAAAGCGGAACTTCCCCTTTTGGGTGGAACTCCGCTTTAATGACTGTGTATCAACTTACATATGAAATTGATGATTGTTAGCACCTGCTTAATACAATTGATTAGACCTGAAATATACTGGACTCTAATCCTACAAAATTCCCTGACTTTGCGCAAGTGTAAGAGCTGATACTAAATATTGATTTGATTTAGGTTTTTCTTCTGTTCGCTCACTTTGCATTTTGTAAACTGATAAAAACAAACAATTAAAATATACATTTTTATATATTCCTTGTTAGTATGAAAACCCCAGAAATTACCCCTTTATTTGGAAAATAGACACCCCAAAGTGAACTCATTTACCATAATTGTTTGGAGATGCAGAAGCATGCTGGTATAGGATAAGAGAGATGAGGAGTTAATATACAGGCCACAAGAGACTGGATGGAGCTGAGATGTACAAAGGAGTAGGAAAAAAAAGGATTCCACCTCCTACCCAGAATCTGCTGCAGCTTGTGACCTGGAACTAGTGATTGATCTTTTATTCATTAGTTCCTCCTTCCTCTATAAGAGGAACAGTACACGGTTTACATTTGTGATCTCTGTGACTGGTCATCACAGAGATCACATAGTACAGAGCAGCTTGGATCAGCTCTATATACTGTGTCTTTGAACTGAACCGTCTAATGACGGCTTGGTTGACAATCATTACTGGGTGCACTGGCCACCAAGCAGCTATTTCTGAAGTGCCTTTATGGCACTACAGGAATAAACGTCCACACCTCCCTGCCATTTTTCACAATGCGATTCAAAACAATGACCCCTGGTTCACATCTATGCGGCAGTGCGGGTCACGTTTTGCAAGGGCACGAGAGCCCATTCATTTGAATGGACTCCCATGTTCCGTGACACACAGGGAAAGAAGTCCCTGCACTTCTTTGGAAAACGCAGCCCGCACAGGAACCTCGGTTTCCAGTTCAGTTGCGTTTTCCAGTGCAGACGGCGTGCTATTAGAACTAATGGCACCCACCCGCAGGTCCGCATTTTTCTGTGCTGGTGGTGCGGCTGCACAGATTTTCGTGCGGATTCGCCGCAGCACCACCCGCACAGATGTGAACCTAGGGCAGTGCTTCTCAATTATTTTCTGTCATGCCCCCCCCAGGAAGAAGAAAACATTTTGCGCCCCCCCGACTGTAAATAGTATCATTTGTCTATAAAATTGTTATAAGTAGGAATAGTGCCCCATCATTGGTGTCAGTGGGAGGAATAGTGCCCCATCATTGGTGTCAGTGGGAGGAATAGTACCCCATCATTGGTGTCAGTGGGAGGAATAGTGCCCCATCATTGGTATCAGTGGGAGGAATAGTGTCCCATCACTGGTGTCAGTGGGAGGAATAGTGCCCCATCATTGGTGTCAGTGGGAGGAATAGTGCCCCATCATTGGTGTCAGTGGGAGGAATAGTGCCCCATCCTTGGTATCAGTGGGAGGAATAGTGCCCCATCATTGGTATCAGTGGGAGGAATAGTGCCCCATCATTGGTATCAGTGGGAGGAATAGTGCCCCATCATTGGTGTCAGTGGAAGGAATAGTGTCCCATCACTGGTGTCAGTGGGAGGAATAGTGCCCCATCATTGGTATCAGTGGGAGGAATAGTGCCCCATCATTGGTATCAGTGGGAGGAATAGTGCCCCATCATTGGTATCAGTGGGAGGAATAGTGCCCCATCATTGGTGTCAGTGGGAGGAATAATGCCCCATCATTAGTATCAGTGACACCAATGATGCGGCACTATTCATCCCACTGACACCAATGACACTTGCTGACCCCTGTTGCAGTATGGTGCTGCTGCAGCCAGCATATGTGGTTGCAGCAGCACCTCTGCACTGCACACTTCCCGGCTTTTCCCTCACTCGATTTTCGCGGGTCCGCTCAGCTCCGCCTCCTCCCCCGTGATTGGCCGCCTGTGTACCTTTCCTAGAGCTACAGTTCTGGCGGCCAATCACCGGTGAGGAGGTGGAGCCGAGCGGCAGGAGTGAGGGAGTGGCCGGAGTGACGGAAGGAGCAGCGCTTCCTGGATGGATCATCGTGGGAGCCAGGTAAGAGACAGCAGCCCTCTGCCCACCCCTGTACGCGCCCCCCTTGACGGAGCCTCGCGCCCCCCCTGGGGGGCGCTCCCCACTATTTGAGAAGCACTGACCTAGGGTAACACTCTGACACCTTTTGTATTCAGATTTATTGATGAATTACTGATAAGTAATAATCACATTACCTCCTGTGAGCTGGAGATGGGACCAGACATCATCCCCCGGACAATCCTGCTTGATTTAGGTCTCCCATTCTCAGATGCTGCACTTTTTGGTTCATTTAGAGAGTCTGAAATCTTTGCGGTCTCCCAATTATTTTCCTTTATATTCTTCAAGTCATCCTCGGGAGAGAAGCTGCTACTTTTCATGCTATGGTTTGCTTTTTTACTTACATCTCCTGATGGTCTCAAATATCTATGTTTCTGTGATGATGCTGTGCTGTCCTCGACCCTGTGTGTTAGGAGAACAATGAAATATTCAGAATATAACAAAAAGTAAATGATCAATACTGTAAACAAAACAAAAGTGTATTCTGATATCTGTGTGGAGTTAATACATGCACTGCTAGTATTCATTATAGGAATTCCTTTGTGTTTGCATGATTTTATTTCTATTTTATATATTTTTCTCCACATTTGTACCAAATGTAGCCAAAACTGTCCAGCCCACATGAAACTGTCGGCTTCTGTGGAACATTGCTGTACCTGTACGTCACTGGACTTTCAGTGGGTATAGGTCCTGGTATCATTTATTAGAACCAATGGGAAAGCTTTCTTGTGAAAGCAATCCAAGTGGCTAATTGGCCACTTGATGGCTTTTACAAGCAACAAGAGGGGACGTCCCCCCGTCCCTCCTGCTGGCTTCCCTGCTTTCTGAGGACCTTCTAGCCCCCCCACCCCCCGTCCAGACAGCCTGGCCTCCGATTATATAGGCAAACAGAGGCCAGATCGGCTTTGATCACCTCTATGATACTAGATGTAAGCAGCGTCTTTTTATAAAAGGGTAATGCTTTTAAGGGCAGAGGAGACCTCTGGGGTCTAATCTCTCCAGATCTGTCCACAACGAATACTGTCACTGTCTATTGCTATCACAGGGGATATTTATATTCCCTGTGATAACAAAAAATTAAGAAAGAGAAAAAAAAAAATTTACAGCGACAGTCTAAAAAAAAAAAAAAAAAAAAATTTTTAAAAGCACCCCCATTCCCTCATGCTTGCGTGCAAAAGGAGAATGTAAGTATCGGTCCTGAAGGCAAGCAAACAGTAATCATCCCACACATGTGGTAACCTGTAAAGGCTTTTAAAGCGTCGCCTAAGGAGAATGACATTTACGTCGTTTAAACCGTGACATGTTTGGTATCTATTTACTTGTTGTAACACCATCTTTTAAATTTTACCAGACAATTGGGTATTATATTGTGTTTTTGAGCATTAAAATTCCAAAAGGAGTATACCGTGTGACATAAAAAAAATTGCAGCACCCCTCCATTTATTCTTTAGGTCATCAACCAAAATATATCATGCTTGGGGTTCTAACTAATTTTCTAACAAAAAAAAACTATTTTTACATGTAAACAAAAAGTGTCAGAAAAGGCTGGGTCTTCAAGTGTTTAAGGGCCATTTCAGACCATGAATCGCACAGTAACGTGCTGTGAGTTCCTATGCGATTCACATGTGATCTAGGTGCAGTGCAATTTCAACAAAGTGTACAAAAAAGTGGCAGCCATCCCAACCTATAACTAGCCTTTGCAGTAAGGTGCAAATGGAAGGAAAACGCAGACAGAAAGATTTCCCAGCACACTTACCAGCCTGCCTGCATAAAAACAAAACTTCCCCTATTTAACAATTCATGCTCTGCCCCCCTCTGCCATTCCTTCCACTGGCTTCCGATTGCCCAACACATAAAATTCAATTACTAACATTAACGTATAAAGCTGCTCATAATACTGCCCCAAATTACATCACCGACCTGATATCCATATACCACCCAAAACATACTCTCCGCTCCTCACAAGACCTCCTACTCTCTAGTTCCCTGGTCTCCTCCTCCCATGCCTGTCTCCAGGACTTCTCCAGAGCTTCCCCATCCTCTGGAACTCACTACCCCAATCCATCAGACTGTCACCTACCCTCCTCACCTTTAAGCGCACCCTGAAAACCCATCTCTTCAGGGAAGCCTACCCCGCCCTCACTTAACTGACGATCTCCTCCACTCCTCCTACCACTCCATCCCCCACAGCTATTTCCTCCTGTACCACTATCCCCTCCCTCCTAGATTGTAAGCTCCAAGAAGCAGGGTCCTCGAACCCTCGTATATTGCACTGTATTGTTACTGTACTGTCTCGTGTATTGTCTCCCATTGTAATGTACAGCGCTGAGCAAACTGTTGGCGCTATATAAATACTGTATAATAATAATAATGCTAAAACCAGAGGGTTTTGTTTGCAGCAAGAGCACAATGGCAGCTAAAGGCATCCAGTGTGTCCCTTGCTGGGTGTCCCGTGTGTCCCTGTGCCTTTAAGAAAGGCTGGGCTCCCTCCAGGCAAACCTGCCCTTAATCTATCCACTGCTATATGTGCTCCAACTTGGAAGGCTGAAAACTATAGAGTTTGGACCGCAGTACACAGAGGAGCCTTGAAGTAGGCATTGCGGATTACGGACCAAAAAGGGATTTGTGAAAAGACATTCACAGGAAAGCGGCTACATAATGAACAGAATGCGATACTCAGAAAAATTTCCAAAAATGATGCTTTATTACACATAAATGATTGACACACGGGCAGTCGCCCTGGTTTACCATCACCCAAGTATGAGACAATACACACAGACCTAAAACCATTAAAATCACACCAAGACCGGTCTGGATATATGTGCTGCAAAGGCTATGACCACCATAGTCTAAAGCATTTGCAGCACTTGCACATTGGTTACACTCCCTGTAGGAGGTGTATTCAAAAAATTATACCATAGTTATGTAATATCGCATGCTATATAGGCATATATTGTTACCATATAGGTTACACTCCCTGAAGGAGATTTTCCAAAAATTGTACCATGGGTATATAAGATCACATGCAAGCAAAATAGACAGATACAGTTACCATCTGGAGAGAAGCATAACCCTAAGCCTATATAAGGCAATGTGGGTAAAACATTGATTGAAAAGGGGGAAATAACCCCAATGATATAGTAATGGATTCATGCAGTACACCCCTATAAAGGCACATGTGGTTGGGGCCCATGTATCTGAAATATACGTGAATAGTTGCAAGGATTCTTATAGGTGAAAGAGTCCCTGTAGTTGTCTTGATGGAGAAATAGATGCAAATAGCAGAGGCCTGTTTTATATGGTTTCTTCACCACAGCATGTGGACTGCAAACCACTTTGATATTTGAGACAAGATAAGGCCCAGTAGGTCTTCCGCCTGTTGCAATAAATGTAGTATGCCTTGTTTCTATATAAAGCACCATAATGTCCCCATCCTGTAATAAGACAAACGATATAAGAATAGTCACTTTGAGAGCTCTCACTCTATTGTATATATAATATAAATCGCAAGGAGCCTTTTTCGTTAGTCCTGTAACAGTCCACTCACCACCTGTGCAATGGGTAGTAGAAAAAGGAGATATCCTTCATATGTACTGCCGTGTTGATCCAGGATGCGGATTACGCATTTATTTGCAAATGTGTACAAACAAAGCCCTCTGTTTGTAACGTACATTGTTAGGCAGAGCCAATTTGGTTGTTTTGCAGGCTAGCTGGTAAGTGTGCTGGGAAATGTTTGTGTGTGCAGTGTGATTTTAGCCCATTCATTTAAATGGGATGAAATAAAGCCAGACTGCAGCAAAAGTAGTGCATGCACTACTCTACAAGACACAGAGCAAACGGAAGTACCATGCAATCCTGTGCAGGCAAACGCACTTCATTACAACCAGTGTTTGGGGTGTCATTAGCTTTGCACTAACACCTGCTGCAGATCGCAAGTGAAAAGTTTTGAACGCGGTGCAGGAAATGCACATTGAACGCGGGCTTCCTGCACTGTGTTTTAGTGTAAATTGGCCCTAAGTCCGTATCCACTGAACGATTACAGGGGTGAACCCGAGGAAGGACAGGAGGAGAAGTGGAGAAGTGGAAGTTCAATGTATTGCAGAGCATACTGAAAGCTATGTGGGTATACAGGAGTCTCAGAGGCGCACAGGAGCTTGCTGGAGATGTGTTGGTTAACGTGTGCATGGCAGGCACAAAAAGAAGTGCACAGCGGCATGCTGGAGACACCAGGGTGAATAGATAGGAGACTCAGGGGCACACACGGGTGCATTCAGGACAACGGTGGCATACTGAAGCATGCAGAAGGCATAGAGCACACAGGTACACTTGAAGGCACAGGCAGCTAAGGAAGCACAACAGTGGGAATCAGGTGGCTCTGGTGACACAAGGATACCGGAGAACATAGGAACTCAGGAGGGACAGAGGAACTGAAGCTCAGGAGACAAAGAGGATACTGGGACCTGGGAGGCACTGAAGTAACCGTAGATGACACCTTAAAGACTCTGAAAGCACAGGGACTTGGCTGAGGAATGGAGACATGTTGTTCAGTGAAATTTTAAATAAAATCTGTTTACATACTTTATTTTAGACCCATTGAGGTCAGTATTGGACCTCTGTGCTTCTCTTTGTGATGTAGGCAAATCATCACAGCACCCTGTCTCAATATTGGTCTCAACAGCCCTCAGCACTGACGCAATCAGTAAGCCGGCTCCTGGAAAGAGTTATGCGAATATCATAATGTCTTGATGAGTGGGTGTCAGTTTGGAGATCTGGGCATTCCTAAGCAGGCTGTATCTGCATGATGAACACCCTAGGTCACATGTGTCAAACACAAGCCCCATGGGCCACATCCGGCCCTCCAGGGTATTTCATTTGGCCCTTGCACCTCTCTCAGCTGTAGCGCCCCTCTTGTTTCCGCCCCCACCTTGTTTCAGCAGTCAGCAGTAGAGAGGAGAACAAAACTCCTCTGTAAAATCCAAAATCCTGCAGTTCTCTGTGCAGCTTTGGAGAGGCTCGTCTCTGCCCCCCATCCCAGCAGGTGGCAGCAGAAAGGAGGATAGAACTCCTCCTACAGATCCTGCTTCTCTCTGTATAGCCACAGCACCCTCTTCTTCTTAGCATTCTTAGCATCAGCTGACTCCAGCCCTCCTCTGGTCCTCCTCTAGGCCCTGCACTTTCTGCTTCTCAGCTCTGACCCCAGCAGTGTGATGTAAGGAAGAGTGGGGGACTCCTGATTTCAGATGGCGGGGGGCTCTTGACATCTGATGTAAGGAGGATGGGGTGAGTCTTACATATACAATCGGCCCTTTGAGGGCAACCATAGTGTTGATGCGGCTTTCAATGAAATTGAGATTGCCCTAGGTGATGCTGAGCCTCCAATGAATGAAAGGGCCGGGACAAAGGCTATATGGACATCCTCTAGCCAGAAAATTAGGTGGGCTTTATCTGCCTTGCTTGATTGTGAGAAGCTCACAGTGTGCATTGAAACCAGAGTAAGAAGTTTTATAAAAGAGTGATGCCTGTACAACTGTGCAAGACAGAAGGCAGGCTGGAATTTAGATTTAAACACTTACTTGTGGGTTAAAATGTGACTGGTCTCAGATACAGCACAGCTGCTACTGCTTTCCTCATCAGAGATGTCATACACAGCCAGATTTGAGCTCACTGCCGCTTTCTTCTGGTGTCCTTGGGTAAATAACTTGGTGCACTCTGCATTCTGTTCTTCCATTTTCAATGTTTTCTTATCAAGAAAATTCTTTGCCATTATTTCCAGGTACGTTTTTAGGGGTTTCTCAGCCAACTGTTAAAAGAAAGAATTAAAAAAAAAAAAATGAAAAAGGAACCAGTCACTAAAATTAAAAAGGACATGTTCCTAATAAAAGGTTTCTCAATATTCCTACAAATTCCTCCATATGCTGCTACATTGAAGCTAAACCTGCCTCAAAATCCACACTGCCATGTGTGAATCTTAATCAACAAACAGATGTACACAATGGGACAGATTTACAAAACCTGGAGTGTGCAAAATCAGGGGCAACTCCGCATAGAAACCAATCAACTTCCAGGTTTTATTGTCAAAGCTTAAATGAACAAGCTGAAGTTAGAAGCGGATTGACTCCCATATACAGCTGCACCAGATTCTGAGTGCACCACTTTTAGTAAATCCCCCATTGGGATTGATTTACTAAAGGCAAATAGGCTGTGCACTGTGCAAGTGCAGTTGCTCTAGAGCAGTGGTTCTCAACCTTCCTAATGCCGCGACCCTTTAATACAGGTCCTCATGTTGTGGTGACCCCCAACCATAAAATTATTTACCCCGTAATTATAATTCATGAGTGTCGTTTTACCTCCAATACTGCTGCTTTCAACACAGTAGCTGCTTTCAACACAGTAGCTGCTTTCAACACAGTAGCTGCTCTTTACACATCGGAAATATGTGTTTTCTGATGGTCTTAGGGGACCCCTGTGAAAGGGTCGTTCGACCCCCAAAGGGGTCGCGACCCACAGGTTGAGAACCACTGCTCTAGAGCTAAGTAAATAAGGGGAAGCTCTGCTGCCTTCCATCATCTAATCAGGTGTAAGCAAAATGCTGTTTTTCTTTTCCTAGCATGTGATTGGGTATTCTTTGTAAGGTGAAACTTTACCTCATTTATCAAGTTCTGGAGCAACTGACTTTGCAAAATGCAGTCTAATTTGCCCTTAGTAATTCAACCCCAATGCATAGTGGGATAGGGGTGTTAAACCTCACATTTGACATCATGTCCTCCCTGGTCTGGGAAGCCATCAGGTTATGCTGGGGTAGCTTTGCAGTTCAATGGAGAGGAGCAATATGGTTGAAGGTTTCTGAACACCTGACCATCCCACCTATAGCAGCTTGATGAACATCCCATTCCAAAAACATGGTCATTAACCTCCCTACCAGTCTGATTATGTCAGTATTTCTGTGTTCAAAATGGTACATTGCTTTGTAGGCCAGTAATTCTTAGGAATAACTCACTGAAATCTGTCCGAACAAGAGTCTAGTAAACATCCCGGGTATGATAAAATTTGAAACACGAAATCATAAATTATAATATAATAAACAATAATATAATAATACATTTAATTCAATAATATAATCAAACCAAAAACACTGAAATGTGAAATAGAGCGCCAAGTTCGCACATTGCTGAGCAAAGTCGCAGAATCGTTTTCAGTGTCTGATGAGGAATTTCCCCCACGAATCATTATCACTCAATTCTGCAAGTGGTTCTGATTTACTATCGCTGTTCTCTAGCCGGTCTAAAACCGCTTTTGACCTAAAGGGACGCTTTTTGGACGCCATGTACTTTTCTCAGTTTCCAGGCAGAAAGAACAGTAAAAATGCAGGCAGGGCGCCGGACAAAGCACTCGGGACAAAATGTATGTGAAATGGTTTGATACAGGAATGTTATACTATGTGATTTTAGTGTATTTAGTGAATGTCACTTTTTTACATTTTTTAAATTCACGCCGGTTCCGCCCCCCCCTAAACGCCCCGACGCTCACAGGGAACGGAACCCGGAAGACGGATGCCGGCCTCGGTTGGAGGAGATGGCCGGGGACGCTGCAGGGGGGACATCGCGGGAGCGCAGGACAAGGTAAGTGCTGGAGGGAATCCCGGAGCAACGCTGCAGTGTATTCCCGAGTGTAGCTCGGGGGGGGTTACCGCTTCTGGTACTAAAACTTAACCCCGAGCTACACTCGAGAATACCGCCAGGGAGGTTATTATGGAGTTGCCCTCTTTATAGCTATGACATCCCCTACTTTTCTGGGCAGGCTTTCTATGATTTTGGAAGGTGTCTGTGGGAATTTGTGTCCATTCAGCCAAAAGAGCTTTGGTGAGGTCAGGTACTGATGTTGGATGAGAAGACTTGGCTCATAATCTGTGTTCCAATTCATCCCAAAGGTGTTCAGTAGGGTTGAGGTCAGGGCTCTGTACAGGACACTGGAGTTCCTCCACATCAAACTGGTCAAACCATGTCTTTATGGAGTTAGTTTGAACACAGGGGCACAGCCATGCTGAAAAAGAAAAAAAACCTTCACCAAACTATTCCCACAAGGCTGGAAAAGCACAATTGTCTAAAATATCTTTGAATCCTGTAGCACTAACAGTAGTCTTTACTGGAAAAACCTGAACAAACCTTTATATTATTATTATTATACAGGATTTATATAGCGCCAACAGTTTGCTCAGCGCTGTACAATATAAGGGAGACAGTACAATTACAATACATTTCAGTACAGAAGGAATAGGAGGGCCCGGCTCGTGGAGCTTACAATCTAAAGGAAGGGGGAGGTGATACAAAAGGTGATAGCTGTGGGGGATGATCTGGCGGAGGTGATTCAAGTACAGTTCTTAGGTGGAGGTGGGGTAGGCTTCCCTGAAGAAGTGAGTTTTCAAAGATCGCCTAAAGGCAGACAGGGTGGGGGCTGACCGGACATGCTGTGGTAGGGAGTTCCAGAGGATGGGAGAGGCTCTGGAGAAGTCCTGGAGGTGAGCGTGGGAAGCATTGATGAGGGAGCTAGAGAGGAAGATATCCTGAGAGGAGCGGAATGGGTGATTTGGGCGGTATCTGTGGATGAGGTTGGCGATGTAGCTAGGGGCAGTGTTGTGGATGGCTTTGTAAGCTGTGGTTAGTATTTTGAATTTTATATGTTGGGTTAGTGGAAGCCAGTGGAGGGATTGGCAGAGAGGGGTGGAGGACACTGAGTGGAGGCCAGTGGAGGGATTGGCAGAGAGGGGTGGAGGACACTGAGTGGAGGCCAGTGGAGGGATTGGCAGAGAGGGGTGGAGGTCACTGAGTGGAGGTCAGTGGAGGGATTGGTAGAGAGGGGTGGAGGACACTGAGCAGAGGTCAGTGAAGGGATTGGCAGAGAGGGGTGGAGGACACTGAGCAGAGGTCAGTGGAGGGATTGACAGAGAGGGGTAGCAGTCGCTGATCGGTTGGTAAGGTGTATGAGTCTAGCAGCAGCATTCATAGTAGACTGAAGGGGGGATAGCCTGTGTAACGGTAGACCAGTGAGGAGGGAGTTGCAGTAATCGAGGCGGGATATAACCAAGGCATGGATAAGTTGTTTTGTGGTGTCATTGGTCAGAAAGGGGCAGATTTTGGAAATGTTCCGGAGGTTGAGGCAGCAGCATTTAGCCAGTGAGTGGATGTGGGGCCCAAAGGAGAGGTCAGAGTCTAGGATTACGCCTAGCACCCTGGCATGAGGGGAAGGACCAATGGTAGTGCTGTTGATCTTAGTGGCAAAGTCGTGAGTGGGGGATTTTTATATGTATAGGGGCTTATTTACTAAAGTTGCATAGGCCGTTTACTTGTTTAGGGACATTGCACTTTGCATGGGAATTTTCCCCAGTGCTTAGTAAATGAGGTGAAGTTCTGCTGACTTCCATCATCCAATCATGTGCAAGCAAAGGCTGTTTATGTTATTCCCCTTGCGTGTGATTGGGCATTCTTTGCAAAGTGAAGTTTCACCACATTCACTAAGCTCTGGAGAAAATTCCCTTGCACAATGACCAGCCTACTGTTCTTTAGTAAATCAACCCCATAATGTAGGGCCCCCTTCACCTGAGGCGGACTCTGTTTTCGTCATCAGAGGATCTGTCTGCCAGGGTGGATTTGATTTAAATCGCTAGTGAAAAGGCTCAATTTAAATCATAATTTTTAAAGAGCAACTGTTCTCTCTGTCCCGCAGCAACTCCTTCTCTGACCAACTGTTGACTCAACGACAGTCCCATTCACTTTAACGTCACGGCTGGTGATGTGGCCGTGACACAACAAGGTGAGGGACGTGGTGGCAGCAGGTGAGTGGATGCCCGCTAACAGGCGCTGCCATGATGGATCTAAAATGACAGGTTTAATATTTGCAAACCAAATGAAGGTTTCCTTTTTACAATAATAAGCAGTCAGGTTAGTAAAATAGAGATATCAGAACCGATTTTAGGTTAATAGGTTCATCACACATAGCCGGAGAACGACTCCAATTCTTTTATTTCATGTTTTTAATCATGGTTACTGTGAAATTGTGTGAATGCCTCAATGCAGTGCGTGTTAGCTCTTGGATTCATTGAATGAGTTTACCAAAAATTTAAATATTGTAGAATATACAGCCTCATGCTACATAACTAAGCTCCATTGCATGCTGAATAAACTAAATTATTATTGTATGTTAAATAGAAATAGATTTTTACTCCAAAAGCATTTTATTAAAATAAATTTGATAAAAAAAAAAATCAGATTTTTAAAATTTATTTTTAAAAATCATCGATTTTCATCCACCCTGCTGTCCACTGATCCCCTGCTGATCAGAGCAGAGCAGGCAGGTGACAGTTCCGTGTCCACGTACACAGAGCTCTATGGGCGGCCGGGAGTAAAAGAGAACTCTGTAGTCCGTTTACACCCAACTGCCCTTCGATCTGATCTGCTGAGTTGGAGGTTGATGGATCCCCTTCAGTTTTTATTTTTTAGCAGACTGGATTGATTTGGAGGTAGGATGGTATAAACGGTCCATTTTACACCCACCGTTCCATAGGGGGTTAATGTACTCTCCGATGAGGTCCCTCTGAAAAACTTACAGGTGGACCTGATCAGACCCTTCACTTGAAAGGGGCCTTAGTATTCATAATTATTTAAAAAGAACAATTCGAGAGAAATATAAAAATGTACCCTTAATTGCACTTTTGTACCCATTAACCCCCCTGGCGGTATTCCCGAGTGTAGCTCAGGGTTAACTTTCAGTACCACAAGTGGTAACCCCGAGCTACACTCAGGAATACACTGCAGCGTTGCTCAGGGATCCCTCCAGCACTTACCTTGTCCTGCGCTCCTGCGATGTCCCCCCTGCAGCATCCCTGGCCATGTCCTCCGGCCGATGCCGGCATCTGTCTTCCGGGTTCCGGTCCCTGCGAGCGTCGGGGCGTACAGGGAACGGAACCGACGGGAAATTAAAAAATGTAAAAATGTGACATTCACTCAATACACTAAAATCACATAGTATAACATTCCTGTATCAAACCATTTCACATACATTTTGTCCCGAGTGCTTTGTCCGGCGCCCTGCCTGCATTTTTACTGTTCTTTCTGCCTGGAAACTGAGAAACATCCATGGCGTCCAAAAAGCGTCCCTTTAGATCAATAGCGGTTTTAGACCAGCTAGAGAACAGCGATAGTAAATCAGAACCACTTGCAGAATTGAGTGATAATGATTCGTGGGGGAAATTCATCATCAGACACTGAAAACGATTCTGCGACTTTGCTCAGTGATGTGAGAACTTGGCGCTATATTTCACATTTCAGTGTTTTTGGTTTGATTATATTATTGAATTAAATTTATTATTATTATATTATTATTTTGATTATTTATTACATTATAATTTATGATTTCGTGTTTAAAATTTTAACATACCCGGGATGTTTACTAGACTCTTGTTCGGACAGATTTCAGTGAGTTATTCCTAAGAATTACAGGCCTACAATAAAAAAACAACATATTTCCATGCAAAAAAATGTACTGCTTTGAGCACAGAAATACTGACATAATCAGACTGCTAGGGAGGTTAAAAATAATAAATATATTCTGAAATACAGCTAGTACAAGCAACTGTATCTGTCCTTACCAGGGGCGGACTGACAACTCATGGGGCCCCCGGGCAATAGGGGATCATGGGGCCCCTGTGTCCTTGCCCAAACTCAAAAAAGCCTATGGAAAAGGTACCAGTGGCATCTCATGGGGCCCCCTACTGACCCCGGGCCCTCGGGCAGTGCCCGAGTTTCCAAATGGTCAGTCCGCCCCTGGTCCTTACATTCGCCTCCTATAATTTTCTGTACAGCAGTACTCTTAGGGAAGGGCAGAATGTTGAGTAAATTAGGGATCTACTTCTTATTGCCATGCTAATTTTAAACATGCAGCATCCATCTGCAGATCAGTGGGGTGGGGAATAAGGAAGCAGAATGTCAAGGGACAGGACATAGACTGACTTTGAACACTTAGGTCGCTATTAGCATATTAGAGCACTACTGGTTTCAGGACCCTCTGTATATTCTGGAAGATTACGAAGTTACATTTGCATACCTGTAGGTTCCGGCATACAGTTACATTAGCAGGTAAAGTAGAACTATAAGCAACATGTTTTTTTTCCATTCTGGATGCAAGGGAAGGTTATAAACCCCGTCAATTTATTTTTGCTATCTGTGTCCTATTGAGATTTACCTTCACTTCCTCTCTCACAGCCCAACAGGAAGTGGGAAGAAATCCCTGCAAAATAAAAAGGGAATCTATTTGGGCCCTCTAGGTCACCAGAACTAGTGTCCCCATTGAAAGATTTACCCTCAATTACTTTTCTGGGGACAACCCAAAATTCGAGGTTTTCTTTACTTTCATTTTCTATTTCAATATTTTTATTAAAGAAGTTTTTGTTTTTATAATACAACAAGCTCATGATACGCCCACGCAGGGGCAGAGCAGAACAATAACAAACATAAACAGATACAAGTCAGCAGGGTGTATTAGCCAAATAACGGAATGTCCAATGACATCAAGGAGGGATGGCAAAAAGTCGAACCAAATAGTAGCAGCAACAATCCATCATATTACCATGAAAAAAAACAAAGAGGAAAAACCCCTGCCGAGAAATATCAACTCAGAACATAAGGGGAGGGAAAAGAAGAAAAAAAAAAAGACCTCAAACTGATAGAAAAAAGGAAAAAGAAAATATAAAAACATAGAAAAAAATAAGGAAAAAAGATTCAGAGAAAAAACATGGAAGAAAGGAAGACTAGAAGAGTCATGGATCCAGGGCTAGCACAGGCAACGACTATAAGAGGCCATAACTAGTAGGAGGCAGGGATGGCAGGGAATAACGTATGCAAGGTTCCTAAACCTTAAGGAATCTCAGATGAGAATCTTGAAGAATGCTAGACATCTGGTAATTGATCAGCATAGCATTCATCCGAGTCTTCACCCCCTGGAAGACAACCGAAGGGGTTCTTCAAGCTTGGGCTATAGCACGTTTGGCCGAAATGAATAGGTAGGATGCCAATTTCTGCTGAGACCTAGACAGACCCAAAATTGGGCAATGCAGTAGGGCCTTTACTTTCATTTTCAATGATAATTGTAAACAGGAAAATCTCCCTAAGGTCCCATTCACACATGAGCACTTTGTAGCTCGAAGCTCCAAAACATTTGAGGAGCAAAAATTAATTATTCTCAATGGAGACGGTTCACATCTCCGCTCCAAGTCCCCTGAATTTAAATATCTGAGGCTGAAACAAGTTCTGGAGCTTTTTTTTTTTTCCAAATTGGGCAGATTATTAGCCAATAGCATTATTTTTATATAATTCTGGACGCTGAGATTTCGGTGCATCCCTATAAAAAAAAAACAAAAAAAAAAAAAACAACTTTCTGTGTTCAGCAGCCCAATTCTTACCTGAGCCCTCTCTTGATCCAGCGAAGTCCACAAGAGCCTTGGCTCTCTGGGGACTCTCACTCCTGATTGGCTGTCAATCTCCGCCAGTGAGCCAATCAGGAGAGGGAGGGGTGGGGTCGAGCCACAGCTGTGTGTGAATGGACATGTGGAGCTGCAGCTCAGGAGTGCGCCTCTTGGATGCCCCCAGAGCAAGCTGCTTGCTCTGGGGGCACTCAGCAGGAGAGAGACCAGGAGCGCTGGCGGGGGGACCTGAGAAAAGGAGGATCAGGGCTGATCTGTGCAGAACCACAGCACACAGCAGGTACATATAACATGTTTGTTGTTTAATTTTTAAAACAAAACTTTAATATCACTTTAACATTATGCTGGTAGAAGTCACTACCTTGTTTTCCTTGTACAAAGAATCCAAGTGTAACACGGCCCTCAGTTCATCCCGGCTACTGATGCTGTGCTGCGTGCGTGGCAGTTCATCATCTAGAGCTGTACGTGTCTTTTTCAGCCCCTACAAAAATAAAAGGACAAAATATATAACAGCAGTACACAACATAGTGAGGAAGAGGCATGGTGACATTTGTATACTTCAGCATTAAAGTAGAATTCCAGGATATACCTAAATAATCTCAAAGTGGTTGTAAACCCCAGACATGAAATATGAACAAAGCATATCCCTCTATAGTGTGCACTTGTCTCAGTACACAACACTAAGTGTCATTTCTGTCTGCTGCCTCATTTCTCTGCTACAGGCATGAGTAACTTCTGACACGTTTTTCCTGACATGAAAAGAGAAATAGTGACAAGGAGGGAGCTCCAGCACATAGCCTGTGATTAACAGCTTCAGCTCTGTTACTGTGTGGTGTGTGGAGGGGGGTGTCCCTTCCCTCCAATCAGCTCTCTTCACTGCAGGCTGTAATCGCAGCTCTCTGCCCACTTTCTTCTGAAAGCTCAGACAAGCTGTATAAATTCTGGACTTTGAATGGATTTAAAGAAGACTGCAGATTACCAAGTACAACCTATGTAGGGGGATTTCCCATATGGAAGAAAAATACACCCTGTTGCAAATTATTATGCAAATTCTATTTAAGTGTCACAAAGATTAAATATTTTGTTTTTCAGTTTAACTCATGGATGGCATTGTGTGTCAGGGCTCTTTTGATCACTGAAAACAATCTCGGACACCTGTGATAATTAGATTGGCCGGTGAGCCCAATTTAAGGAAAAACTACTAAAGGACGGTGTTCCACATTATTAAGCAGAGCACCATTTTCAAGCAATATGGAGAAGAAAAAGGATCTCTCTGCTGCCGAAAAGAGTGAAATAGTTCGATGCCTTGGACGAGGTATGAAAACATTCGATATTTCACAAAAACGTAAGTGTGATCATCGCACTATGAAGAGATTTGTGGCTGATTCAGAGCGCAGACGGGTTGGTGCAGATAAAGGCACATTGAGGAAGATTTCTGCCAGATCCAGGCATCGGATCAAGAGAGCAGCTGCTGAAATACCATTACATAGCAGCAAACAGATATTTGAAGCTGCTGGTGCCTCTGGAGTCCCACGGACATCAAGGTGTAGAGTCCTCCAGAGTCTTGCAACTGTGCATAAACCTTCTATTCGGCCCCCACTAACCAATGTTCACAAGCAGAAACGGCTGCATTGGGCAGAAAAATACATGAAGACTCATTTTCAAACAGTCCTGTTCACTGATGAGTGCCGTGCAACCCTGGATGGTCCAGATGGATGGAATAGTGGATGGTTGGTGGACGGCCACCCTGTTCCAACAAGGCTGCAACATCAGCAAGGCGGTGGTGGAGTCATGTTTTGGGCCACGGAGCGTCTCAGGGCATGCTGGGATTTGACGTTCCCCCGAGGAGTGTCCCAGGGCATGCTGGGATTTGATGTTCCCCCGAGGAGCGTCCCAGGGCATGCTGGGATTTGATGTTCAACCGAGGAGCGTCCCAGGGCATGCTGGGATTTGACGTTCCCCCGAGGAGCGTCCCAGGGCATGCTGGGATTTGACGTTCCCCCGAGGAGCGTCCCAGGGCATGCTGGGATTTGACGTTCCCCCGAGGAGCGTCCCAGGGCATGCTGGGATTTGACGTTCCCCCGAGGAGCGTCCCAGGGCATGCTGGGATTTGACGTTCCCCCGAGGAGCGTCCCAGAGCATGCTGGGATTTGACGTTCCCCCGAGGAGCGTCCCAGAGCATGCTGGGATTTGACGTTCTCCCGCGGAGCGTCCTAGGGCATGCTGGGATTTGACGTTCTCCCGCGGAGTGTCCCAAGGCATGCTGGGATTTGACGCTCTCCCGCAGAGCGTCCCAGGGCATGCTGGGATTTGACGTTCTCCCGCGGAGCGTCCCAGGGCATGCTGGGATTTGACGTTCCCCCCAAGGAGCGTCCCAGGGCATGCTGGGATTTGACATTCTCCCGAGGAGTGTCCCAGGGCATGCTGGGATTTGACATTCTCCCGAGGAGTGTCCCAAGGCCGGAATCATGGTAACAGAGCTGGTTGGCCCCTTTAGGGGCCCCGAAGGTGTAAAGATGACCTCTGCAAAGTATGTGGAGTTTATGACTGACCACTTTCTTCCCTGGTACAGAAGGAAGAACTCTGCTTTCCGTAATAAAATCATCTTCATGCATGACAATGCACCATCTCATGCTGCAAAGAATACCTCTGCATCAATGGCTGCTATGGGAATAAAAGGAGAGAAAGTCATGGTGTGGCCTCCATCCTCCCCTGACCTCAATCCTACTGAGAACCTTTGGAGCATCCTCAAGCAAAAGATCTATGAGGGTGGGAGGCAGTTTACATCCAAACAGCAGCTCTGGGAGGCTATTCTGACATCTTGCGAACAAATTCAAGCAGAAACTATCCAAAAACTCCCAAGTTCAATGGATGCAAGACTTGTGATCTGCTATCAGATAAGGGCTCCTATGTTACAATGTAACATGACCGGTTAAAATGTTTAAAAAGTTAAAATGTTGTTAAAAGTTTGATTGAAATAGCTTTTGATTTCAGTAAATATGCTGCAAACACAACAAATGACAATTTTCAGTTCTTTACAAACTATAAAGTGTTTTGAAACTTCCTGTGCGGAAATATTTGGAACAAAAATCCTGTTATCATTAGGAGGTTTGTTCAATAAAATGTGAATTGTACTCTTAATAGTTGTAACCTGAGAATTATGCCGACTTATTTACATCAATTATTTAGGTAAATGAGAAAAATATCATTTGCATATTAATTTGGAACAGGGTGTATATTTGAAATATATTTAAAAATATTTGACATCCCCCGCGGAGTGTCCAAGGGCATGCTGGGATAGGACCTTCCCCCGTGGAGTGTCCTAGAGCAGGCTGGGGTTTGTCGTTCCCTCTTAGTGTCCCAGGGCATGCTGGGATTTGAGGCTCCCACCGAAGAGTTTTCCAGGGCATGCTGGGATTTGACGTTTCCCCGCGGAGCGTCCCAAGGCATGCTGGGATTTGACGTTACCCAAAGGAGTGTCCCAAGGCATGCTGGGGTTTGTCGTTCCCTCTTAGTGTCCCAGGGCATGCTGGGATTTGACATTCCCCAAAGGAGTGTCCCAGGGCATGCTGGGATTTGACGTTCTCCCGCGGAGCGTCCCAGGGCATGCTGGGATTTGACATTCCCCAAAGGAGCGTCCCAGGGCATGCTGGGATTTGACATTCCCCAAAGGAGTGTCCCAGGGCATGCTGGGATTTTAGGCTCCAGCTGAGGAGTGTCCCAGGGCATGCTGGGATTTGACGTTCTCCCGCGGAGCGTCCCAAGGCATGCTGGGATTTGACGTTCTCCCGCGGAGCGTCCCAGGGCATGCTGGGATTTGACATTCCCCAAAGGAGTGTCCCAGGGCATGCTGGGATTTGAGGCTCCAGCTGAGGAGTGTCCCAGGGCATGCTGGGATTTGACGTTCTCCCGCGGAGCGTCCCAAGGCATGCTGGGATTTGACGTTCTCCCGCGGAGCGTCCCAGGGCATGCTGGGATTTGACATTCCCCAAAGGAGTGTCCCAGGGCATGCTGGGATTTGAGGCTCCAGCTGAGGAGCGTCCCAGGGCATGCTGGGATTTGACGTTCTCCCGAGGAGCGTCCCAGGGCATGCTGGGATTTGACGTTCTCCCCCGAGGAGCGTCCCAGGGCATGCTGGGATTTGACGTTCTCCCCCGAGGAGCGTCCCAGGGCATGCTGGGATTTGACGTTCTCCCCCGAGGAGCGTCCCAGGGCATGCTGGGATTTGACGTTCCCCCGAGGAGCGTCCCAGGGCATGCTGGGATTTGACGTTCTCCCCCGAGGAGCGTCCCAGGGCATGCTGGGATTTGACGTTCCCCCGAGGAGTGTCCCAGGGCATGCTGGGATTTGACGTTCTCCCGAGGAGTGTCCCAGGGCATGCTGGGATTTGACATTCTCCCGAGGAGTGTCCCAGGGCATGCTGGGATTTGACATATCCAGTCGCTGTGTAGGCTGGGCTCAGACACACACCCACAATACATACAAGAGCTCCCGGGCCCTCTACATGACAGACACAGAGCGCTCACCTTCCTGCTGAGGAACTCTCTGATGAGGGAAGCCGCCACCTCCTCTATCCGGGGGCTCATCTCTCTCAGGCCGTGTTTAGGCCGGGTTACCAGGGCGTTCTGTTACCATGGAAACAGAACGGCTACTCAGCGGCTCCGTACGTCGCGCATGCTCGGTCTTCTGCCCCGCATCCACGTGGTACAGCCCCGCCCCGCCCTCCGTACATATGACACACGGTGCCGCCCCCCTTCCTGGTTTCCAAGCGCTGATTGGCTCCACCTGTTAGTGCGGGATTTAACCTTCTGCCGGCAGTTACCGCGTGCAGGTCTGGGAGGGTGATGGATGGTGATCATCCCTGTCCACCGGACAGCAGAGTCTCCCCTCCACCGAGGGCTTCACCGGGCTGATCTCCTCCTAATAATATGGAATTCTTTATTATAATTATAAAACACTTCAATTTGTGACAATACTTTATAATAATATACAATACATGCGCTGAGCAAACCTTTCTGGCGCTATATAAATACTGTATAATAATAATATATGAAAATATGTTTTTAAATAAATTATACCTTATATATAATATAATAGTACATAATAATGATATATAATTAATAATATATATAAAACAACAGTACATAACAATACATTCCAATAAAATATATATATATATATAATAGTACATAACAATACATTCCAATAAAATATATATATATATATATATAATAGTACATAATAATACATTTCAATAATATTACAATATATAAATATATAATGTAATAATATATATTTAATAGTACATAATAATACATTATATATATAATGTAATCAGGGGCGGACTGACCATTTGGAAACTCGGGCACTGCCTGAGGGCCCGAGGTCAGTAGGGGGCCCCATGAGATGCCCCTGGTGCCTTTTTCATAGACTTTTTTGAGTTTGGGCAAGGACACGGGCCCCATGATCCCCTATTGCCCGGGGGCCCCATGAGTTGTCAGTCCGCCCCTGAATGTAATAACATATAATCATGCAAGAATAATAGTACATATTATTAAAATACAATAATAATATATAATGTAATAATATATAATCATATTATAATAATAGTACATATTAATACATTCCAATAATAATATAATAATATATAATCATATAAAAATATATATATAATAATACATTCCAATAATAATATATAATGTAATAATATACAATCATATAATACTAGTACATAATAATACATTCCAATATTAATATAATTTATATAATATAATAATATACAATCATATAATAACAATATATATAATAATAGTGCATAATAATACAGTCCAATAATAATATAATATATAATGTAATAATATATAACGTAATAATGTACAATCATACAATAATAATATTATATAATACTAGTACATAATAATACATTCCAATAATAATATAATTTATATAATATAATAATATACAATCATATAATAATATATATAATACTAGTACATAATAATACATTCCAATAATAATATAATATATAATGTAATAATGTACAATCATATAATAATATTATATAATACTAGTACATAATAATACATTTCAATACTAATAATATATAATTATATAATGTAATAATATGTAATCATGTAATAATAATAGTACAAACAAAAAATTTACATTTTGATGGGGGCAAAGTTTGCCCCCAGAATTGCAAATTTATTCATGGCAAGATGGGAGGATCAGGTAATATTTGAATAGAAATTGCAGGAATTAATTTTATACCGTCGATTTATTGAAGACATTATAGTGATACGGAAGGGCAGCCTGAGAAGCTTGGAAGAATTCATAGAAAAGATGAACAACAACCAGAAGAATATCAATACGAAGCCCATACATTTTTTGGACCTCATTATATCAATACAGGAAAACGGTGTTATAACTCAAAACATGCTTCAAACCTGCAGACAAAAATAGTTACATCACGATGGACAGTTGTCATCATATCATGTGGTTGATGAATATCCCAACAGGACAATTTATGAGAGCAAAAAGAAATTGCACTGAAAGAGGAGACTATATCAAGGAAGCAATCTGAAATGGAGATCTGTTTATTGAAGAAGGATATGGGAAGGAATATATAGAAGATGAAAAGCAGCAGGTAGAGAGGATGGATAGGCAGGATCTAATCCAGAATAAAGAAAGAAAGGGGAATAAGAAAGATCACTCAGTAGCAATACTATTAGATTACAATTAACAATAGAAAAAAATAGAAAAGATCATAGAGAAGCATTGGGGGATTCTAATAATGGATACATGGCTGGGCAGTACACTACATATGACACCGAAATGTATTTATAGAAGAGCACCCAGTCTTAAATATAGATTGGTGAGGAATGTGGTGGATCCACCCAACAACAATAATAAAGTTTATTTTTTCAATGAAAAAGGTTTCTTTGCATGTGGTAGATGCGGTGAATGTCGGATGTCGGAGCATGAAAAATAATTTAAGCAGAAGAAAATCATTTTACAGCTTACAGCGCGGGGCAACAGTACGATATTCGACATTGCACTACATGTAGAACAGAAGGAGTAGTGTACTGCATAGAATGTGAATGTGGTTTACAATATGTCGGCAGGACTAAAAGAATGTTGGCCAAAAGAATACAAGAAAATATTAGTAACATCCTGAAAGGGTGTACAAAACATAACCTTCCCAAACATTTTGCAACGCACCATACCAAAGATCCAACAGGACTTTAATTTTCGGGAATAAAAAAATACAAACCACATTGGAGGGGTAGTCATAAAACCAGGACCCTTAGAAAAAATCCAAATGGATTTTTAATTTACAAACATTGGTACCCCAAGGGTTAAATGTGGATTTTGACATGGTTTTATAGAGAATTTCTAAATATCTGTCTATCATTAGGCATGAGATGGGGATTCAATACAGGGGAATGCCTATGTCTTATATATAGTATACACACACCATTATAGCTATATATTGTATAAATGGCTTGTAGAACATACTTATTTAATGTGGTAATTAATTCAGTTTTCATATTGGGGTATAATTATGCTAGTTTCCCTACTGGGGGTGGGGGGTAAGTTAATGGTATGGTCAACTCTATTGTCAATACAAATGAAGTTAAATTAAATAGAGTTGACAACTCTATTGAATTTGACTTCATTTGTATTGGTTCTCACAAGATGAGCCGGCAAACGCTGGAATATCCACACATTGTGGGCTATAGTAAAATGGTGTCCGATGTATTGTGACAGGAACCTGAGCTACAGGAAAATGGCGCATGTCTTATCAGTGTTGTTTCTTACCAGAACAATAATTATGGAGTTTGCTATAAAACCAGCGGGAGGACATCCAATGGCCACTCCTGATGAAGTCAAGTGTTGTGACGTAACGCGTAGGGTGGGCCAATGGCGTCAAGCCGCATGACCGGAAGTTTGTGAGCTGCCATTTTGTGAGCGCCAGAATAGGCTAGATGTATTCTCTGTGGAAGCTTTTCAACTGTAGTGTTCCAGTTTGGACACTTTTTATGTCAGTGCACTCAATCTTTTAAAAAATAGTGGTTGTTATAAGCGATACACTATGATGGGTGTTTTTTTTCCACATGTTCGGTGGATTGTTGGATAATAAATAAGAAGACCATTCTGGCGAAGAGTGGAGTAATAAAAGGAATTGTACCTACCCGGGTTAAAAGGGAAAAACGCTGTTTGACCGCAATACATATAGGTCAAATTAAGAAGGTGAGAGTACATACAGTGAAGGAAATGCGTATTTGATCCCCTGCTGATTTTGAATGTTTGCCCACTCACAAAGAAATGATCGGTCTAAAAATCGAATGTTCGGTGTATTGTAACACTGAGAGACAGAATAGCAACAACAAATTCAGCAGAAATGCGTCTAACAAATGATGACTGATTTGCATGTTCATGAGGGAAATAAGTATTTGATCCCCTATCATTCAGCAGGATTTCTGGCTACCAGGTGTCTTTCATACAGGTAACAAGCTGAGATTAGAAGCAGTCTCTTAAAGGGAGTGCTGCTAATCTCATTTTGTTACCTGTATAAAAGACACCTGTCCACAGGAGCAATCAGATTCCAAACTCTCCACCATGGCAAAGACCAAAGAGCTGTCCAAGGATGTCAGGGACAAGATTGTAGACCTACACAAGGCTGGACTGGGCTACCAAACTATGGCCAAGCAGCTTGGTGAGAAGGTGACAACAGTTGGTGCAATCATTCACAAATGGAAGAAACACAAAACAAGTGTCAGTCTCCCTAGGTCTGGTGCACCATGCAAGATCTCACCTCGTGGAGTGTCAATGATCATGAGAACAGTGAGGAATCATCCCAGAACTACCTGTTTGCCCATAGTAGGAAGGAGCACAATATCTACAGGAATTGAGCAACTTTATTTAGAAGAATTGATACATATCTGTCATACAAGGACTTTCTTTGTCATACAAGGACTTTCTTTGTCACATATTGTTTATGTATACATTGTAATGGTATATGTACTTTATAAATAGCTATATGAGCAATTGCAGAGGCACTTTATAATGAAGGTTGCACATATGGGATTACATTGCATTCTTTAAGTAGCACGGCACTTATTTATAGATTGTTTCAATATATTAATATGTCATTTTATAATGTAATAATATATACCATATTTCTCGCTCCATAAGATGCACTTTTCCCCCCCCAAAAAATGGGGAAAAATGTCTGTACGTCTTATGGAGCGAATATGGAGCGGCCGGTCCGGTATTCCCCCCCGTTGTGTTAGAATACCGGGCCAGCCGCTCAGCTTTATTGTGCAGCAGAACCTAATCCTTGGTCCTACCTGTTCCACGATCCAGAGGTGTCTTCATCACCACTGGTTTCACCATCTGTCTTCTCTCCCCAACGCCGGCATTTTCAGTGTGGGCATCTGGCTGTGACAGCTTACGGCTTCACAGCTGGGTGCCCACTGTGCATGCGCGAGAAGCGCTGCACTTTGTGAATGGCCCCGTAGTCTTCTGGGACCGGTTACATGTCACAGAAGACTATGGGAGGGAGGAAGGACAACTTTCGCTTCCGATCGCCTAGGCGACCTGTCAAATTCGAGTACCTGCTCCCCAAAGGTCTGGAGTCTCTGGTCATCCCCTGTACTAGGTCCGCAGTCTCTGGCCATCTCCTGTACTGTTCGCAGTCTCTGGTCATCTCCTGTACTGTTCGCAGTCTCTGGTCATCTCCTGTACTGTCCGCAGTCTCTGGTCATCTCCTGTACTATGTCCGCAGTCTCTGGTCATCTCCTGTACTATGTCCGCAGTCTCTGGTCATCTCCTGTACTATGTCCGCAGTCTCTGGTCATCTCCTGTACTATGTCCGCAGTCTCTGGTCATCTACTGTACTATGTCCGCAGTCTCTGGTCATCTACTGTACTATGTCCGCAGTCTCTGGTCATCTACTGTACTATGTCCGCAGTCTCTGGTCATCTCCTGTACTATGTCCGCAGTCTCTGGTCATCTACTGTACTATGTCCGCAGTCTCTGGTCATCTCCTGTACTGTGTCCGCAGGCTCTGGTCATCTCCTGTACTGTGTCCGCAGTCTCTGGTCATCTCCTATACTATGTCCGCAGGCTCTGGTCATCTCCTGTACTGTGTCTGCAGTCTCTGGTCATCTCCTGTACTATGTCCGCAGTCTCTGGTCATCTCCTGTCCTATGTCTGCAGGCTCTGGTCATCTCCTGTACTGTGTCCGCAGTCTCTGGTCATCTCCTGTCCTATGTCTGCAGGTTCTGGTCATCTCCTGTACTGTGTCTGCAGTCTCTGGTCATCTCCTATACTATGTCCGCAGGCTCTGGTCATCTCCTGTACTATGTCTGCAGGTTCTGGTCATCTCCTGTACTGTGTCTGCAGTCTCTGGTCATCTCCTATACTATGTCCGCAGTCTCTGGTCATCTCCTGTACTATGTCCGCAGTCTCTGGTCATCTCCTATACTATGTCCGCAGGCTCTGGTCATCTCCTGTACTATGTCCGCAGTCTCTGGTCATCTCCTGTACTGTGTCCGCAGTCTCTGGTCATCTCCTGTACTGTGTCCGCAGTCTCTGGTCATCTCCTGTAGTACATCCGAAGTCCCTGGTCATCTCCTGTACTGTGTCCACAGTCTCTGGTCATCTCCTGTAGTACATCCGCAGTCCCTGGTCATTTCCTGTACTATGTCTGCAGTCCATTGGTTCAGAATATTTTTTTTCTTGTTTTCCTAGGTGCGTCTTATGGAGCGAAAAATAAGGTAATCATGTCATAATAATACATTCCAATAATAATATAATATAGAATTATATAATGTAATAATATATAATCATGTAATAACAATAGTACATAATAATACATTCCAATAATATGTAATAATACTTTATAGAAGAGGTCTCCAAACTTTTCAAACAAAGGGCCAGTATACTGTCCTTCAGACTTTAGGAGGGCCGGATTAGGGTCACCGAGGACAGAAAATGTCCTGACCCGATCATCAGTGAGAATAAATATGGGCGCAGGGTTGATGGTCAGTAGGAGGAGTGGTGCCCTATCAGTGGTACTAGTGGGAAGAATAGTGCCCCATCATTGGTTTCAATGGTAGAAGTACTGCCCCATTGTTGGTCTCAGTGGGAGGAATAGTGTCCCAAGGGCCAGTTAAAGGGTAGCCAAGGGCCATATCCGGGGCCATACCCTTGGGCCACAGTTTGGAGACCTCTGATTTATAGCAATACATAATAATACTTTATAATAATACTGTGATAATATGAGGGGCGTTTATGTCAAATCGGGACATTTAATTTTCCAGGTATAAAAAGGGCTGATAGTGTGGTGGTACTACACGCAGTAGTAAGTGGCCAGTGTGTCCTATTACTTATAGGCGGGCCAGTCCAGAAACCGATAATCAAGATGGCAGACGACAGTGTGAGTGCGTGTATGGAACAGCGTGTGGTAACAAAGCTGTAAAATCTGTGGATATCTACAGAAGACTTCAAGCGCAGTGCGGTGATGAGATGCTCAGCCGCAGTAAGAACATTGAATGGTGTAAACGTTTCAAAGATGGCCGTACGTCTGTCAGTGACCATCCCGGCTGTGGCGGTTTCCAGCCCACAGCAGTCATTCCTGGAAACATTCAATGCGGGGAACACCTGATCCTGGATCATCAGAACCTGTCCTGAAATTGCACATTACTAAGGGAGTCTTGTTTCTCCAGGACAATGCAGAAGCTCATACTGCTCACGAGCCTGCACAAGTGCCCCCATAACAAGTGGCTTGCCATGGGGGCACTCGGCAGGGGGGAGGAGCCAAGAATGCCAGTACATCGGCAAGGGACCCCAGAAGAGGAGGATTGGGGCTGCTCTGTGCAAACCCGTTAAGACAGAGCAGGTAAATATAACCTGTTTTTTCTTTTTTTATCCTTTATACTCACTTTAATAGGTGCTCCTATGTTTCTAGCAGCATTCTAAATGTGCTTTGATTGAAAATGTGCATTACTTGGAGATAATTGGTAATCACAATGCGTCACAACCACCATCATAGCAGTGTGAACACATCTGAAATAGCTGAACACAGGTTAGTACCAGGGGCGGACTGACAACTCATGGGGCCCCCGGGCAATAGGGGATCATGGGGCCCCTGTGTCCTGTCCCAAACTCAAAAAAACATATGAAAAAGCCAATGAAAGGTACCAGGGGCATCTCATGGGGCCCCCTACTGACCCCGGGCCCTCGGGCAGTGCCCGAGTGCTCTAATGGTCAGTCCGCCCCTGATTAGTACTAATGTCAGTTTTGTTAAAAAAAAAAAAATACGACCCCCCCCTTGGTTAGCCATCTACATTGCAAGGAACCAAGTAAGTGTCATCGCAGATCCTTACCTGCTTCTGTCCTGTAGATATTGAGGTGGCATGGCAAAGCAATAAACTTTGGTTCAACTGAACCTAGAAGGTGTCTGTCAGTCCTGAGCCAATGAGCAGCAGACGAGGATGGGGATATGTATAAAAAGGGGGTGGGGACTTTTGTGACATAATTGACCTAATACAACCGTATTCAAGTGGAACTGCTCTTCACCTGAGCGCTACAATCCAAAAGATGCTATTTAATTCATTTTTATTATTCAAAGCATCCATCCATCCATGTCTCCATGCTTTATTTTGCTGAAAAATCATTTTGAAAAACACCGTCTGGCATTTCTGGCCATGGCCATCTTGAGTAAGGGCAGATGATTCATGTAGCATTTACTTCCTGGAATCTATCTGCCCTTAGCTCAGGCATTGGCTGAGCTGAGAACCCTCCCTCCCCTCCTGAAGGCTCCTAGGATGTGTGACATCATTTGCCTAGGCATGGAAACCAGGAAGTAACTGAAGAAATGTAAAAAAAAAGTTTAAAACAAGTAAATTGAACCTCTTCCCAATTGCCGTATAGCAGAAATACTGCCACAGGGCGGCAGGGCTGCACAAAATCATGTATATATGTGATCTTGTATTTCAAGGTAGGGGGCGCCGAGGAACACTTAACGGGAGAGGTCTGTATGTAAACAATACAGATCTCTCCCCTGTCAGCACCAGCATGCTGCTTTGTAAGGCTCTGTATAGCAGCATGCTTACACAGTAAAACACACACAGCACACAGTTAACCCTTTGATGGCCCCAGATGTTAACCCCTTCCTGCCCAGTGTCATTAGTACAGTGTCAGTGCTTTTTATTAGCACTGATCACTGTATTGGTGTCACTGGCGATGTCAGTGACAGTCAGTCAGTTCCCCCCCCCCAGTGTCAGAATGCCCGCCACAATCCCGCTATAAGTTGCTGATTGCCGCCATTAGAAGTATAAAAATAAAAATCCCAGTATCTGTACCGCCATTTGTAGACGCTATAACTTTCACGTAAACCAATTAATTTACACGTATTGGGAATTTTTTTAGTCGCAGAATACATTTTGGCCTAAATTTATGACCAAATTTGATATTTTACATTTTTTTACTGGACAAGTTTTATAGCAAAAAGCCAGAAATATTGTTTTTTCTCTCAACATTGTAATTTATTTTTTCATTTATGGCGCCAGAAAAAAAAAATGCAGAGGTGATCAAATACCACTGAAAGAAAGCTCAATTCGTGGGAAAAAAAGTCCGTAAATTCCATTTGGGTGCAACGTTGCATGACCGCGCAATTGTCAGTTAAAGTAACGCAGCGCTGTAACGCAAAGAATGGCCTGGTCAGGAAGGGGGGGGGGTAAACCCTCTGGAGGGTGAGGGGTTCATCTACCTTCCTGTCTTTATACTAATTGTAGCAGCATAAGGATTAAAAAGAGTCAGGCTAGATTCACATCTGTGTGGGTGGTGCCGGTGAGGATCCACAAAAATCCTCCCGCATAGAGGAATGCGGACCCGTAGGCGGGTGCTATTAGTTCTAATGGCACGCCACCCGCACTGGAAAACGCAACCGTATTGGGAACTGGGGTTCCCGTGTGGGCTGCATATTCAGAAGAAGTGCAGGGACCTCTCTGCGTGTCCCGGGGCACAGGAGTACATTCAAACAAATGGGCTCTCATGGCCGTGCAAAACGTGGCCCGCATGGCCGCATATATGTGAACCGGGGCTCAATGTTGGTGGAGAGAGTGAAGTGCCACTTTAAGTGCAGGTGTACTGGTGTGTCATTCTTAACCCCTTGGTGCTGGCGCCTCCCGGCCCTTTAAGGATTCCAGAAGGCGGGAGGCGGGGTTTTAGGATCATGTGTCCGCCGTGATTCGCTGTCACGGCGGTCACATGATAAGGAAAGGTCCCGGTCGAAAGAGGAGATCGGGACCTTTCCGTGAGTACCAGACATGTGTGCTGGGAGCGCACAGGATGCACGCTCTCAGCACATATGTGTCTTTTTAAAAGAATACAAATGTGCGGCCAATCGGCGTCTAGGCCCAGACGCTAGGAGGCCGCACAGTTGCGTTCGGCCGGTGCCAAGAGGTTAATTTATGTAGCACTTTACATATTGTACATTCACATCAGCCCCTGCCCCTAGGAGCTTACAATCTAAAGTCCCTATTTCACATACATACACATACCATCAAATACTACCCTACCCGTGCCCTCCGCTCCTCACAGGACCTCCTACTCTCTAGCTCCCTGGTCTCCCACGCCCGATAGCAGGACTTCTGCAGGACTTCCCCCATCCTCTGGAACTCCCTACCCCAATCCATCAGACTGTCACCTACCCTCCTCACCTTCAGGCGCACCCTGAAAACCCTCCTCTTCAGGGATGCCTACCCCAACCTCACCTAACACCTGACCTCACCTAACAACTAACCTCCTCCACTCCTCCCACCACTCCATCCCCCACAGCCATCTCCTCCTGTGCCACCTTCCCCTCCCTCCTAGATTGTAAGCTCCAAAGAGCAGGGCCCTCGAACCCCTCGTGTATTGTATTGTTACTGTCTTGTCTCATCTTCTGTCCCCCTCGCTACTGTACAGCGCTGAGCAAACCCTTTGGCTCTATATAAATACTGTATAATAATAATAATACTAGGGCCAATATTAGACAGGAGCCAGTTAACCTACCAGCATGTCTTTTAGTGTAGGAGGAAACCGGAGGACCCGGAGGAAACCCACGCAGGCACAGGGAGAACATGCAAACTCCTTGCAAATAGCATCATGTCCAGGATTCAAACCAAGGACCCCGGTGCTGCAAGGCAGCAGACATAAGGCTAGGCAGCATTGGTCATATTCAAGTCTGTGACATCTCTGTTGTGTTTAGTTTCTGCTCTGTTGTGAAGATAGCTTGTCTTACTATTATTTTAAGATGTTTTTCCGGTTGGATACCATCAACCTTTTATGCTGAATGTATTTACTATTTTTACTGCAGGCCGGGGCTGTGCAGGTCAGACAATGGACAGTAGGGGGCAGCAGGTGTTTGGGTTTTAAAAAACAACAAGATGCAAGTTCAAGAGTGCTGATTTTTATTTATTGAGGGCTGGTTTATTTATTTATTTCAGGTACTTATATAGCGCCATCAATTTACACAGCACTTTACATATATATTGTACATTCATATCAGTCCCTAACCCTCAAGGGTACAATCTAAGGTCCCTAACCCTCAAGGGGCGTACAATCTAAGGTCCCTAACCCTCAAGGGGCGTACAATCTAAGGTCCCTAACCCTCAAGGGGTGTACAATCTAAGGTCCTTAACCCTCAAGGGGAGTACAATCTAAGGTCCCTAACTCACATTCATACATACACATACTAGGGACAATTTAGACAGGAGCCAATTAACCTACCAGCATGTCTTTGGAGTGTGGGAGGAAACCAGAGGAAACCCACGTAGGCACAGGGAGAACATTCAAACTCCATGCAGGAGGCGCCATGGTCAGGAATTGAACCCATGACCCATTTACTGCAAGGCAGACATGCTAACCACTAAGCTGGATGCGGCTTGCCATGAGATTTGCATGCCCTGTGACTTGAAAATCGCATGCCAAGTCACATCCTATTGTCCGCTAGTAGAGCGGTCGTATCGTCATGGTTCCAACTTGGTGGAGCCGCACCGATTTCTAAAGCAGTACATGCACTACTTTTGGTGCGATTTGCATAAACGTGTATCAGATGTCTTGCAAATCGCAATGAAATCGGCATCTCACCCGACTTTGAAATCGTGCGACTTCACTGTAATTCGTACGATTTCAAAATGGGATTTGATGGGACCGGAGCCTAAAACTGGAGAGTGCAAAATCTGATGCAGCTCTGCATAGAGACCAATCAGCTTCCAGGTTTAAGTCCTCATGCACACGGGACGTTCTTACAGCGGCTGTTTTTGGCGTTTGACGGTTTTTTCTACAGCCAGTAAACCCCCCACATGTTATCCTATGTGTCCATCCCCGGCATGTTATCCTATGTGTCCATCCCCGGCATGTTATCCTATGTGTCCATCCCCGGCATGTTATCCTATGTGTCCATCCCCGGCATGTTATCCTATGTGTCCATCCCCGGCATGTTATCCTATGTGTCCATCCCCGGCATGTTATCCTATGTGTCCATCCCCAGCATGTTATCCTATGTGTCCATCCCCGGCATGTTATCCTATGTGTCCATCCCCTGCATGTTATCCTGTGTGTCCATCCCCGGCATGTTATCCTATGTGTCCATCTCCGGCGTGTTATCCTGTGTGTCCATCCCCTGCATGTTATCCTATGTGTCCATCTCCGGCGTGTTATCCTGTGTGTCCATCCCCGGCATGTTATCCTATGTGTCCATACACACATAGACTGGAACAGGGGCGGACTGACAACTCATGGGGCCCCCCGGGCAATAGGCGATCATGGGGCCCCTGTGTCCTTGCCCAAACTCAAAAAAGCCAATGAAAAAGGTACTAGGGGCATCTCATGGGGCCCCCTACTGATCCCGGGCCCTCAGGCAGTTTCCAAATGGTCAGTCCGCCCCTGGACTGGAATCAACGGTTTTTAGCTGAAAAAAAAAACAGGACTAGTGGGTTTCAAGAGGATTTTTTTAGCTGTAAAAGCGCTCTAACGCTGAAAAATGTGGTAAACCACCGCAAAACGGTGTTTTTGGATGTTTTTTTACCAAAAAAATCAAGTTTTTTGGTAAAAAAAAAAGCGCAAAAAGGCACAAACGTGGAAAAACGCTGCAAAACGCCTCTAAACACTAATGCAAAAATGCTAAAAAAAGCTGAAAAACTCAAATTTTTAACGTGACTTTACACAGCTAACATTACCAGCGTTATCAAAATGTCCCGTGTGCGTGACTGTAATCAACGTTTTTTTGGCTGGAAAAAAAAACAGGACTAGTGGGTTTCTAGAGGAGTTTTTTTTAGCTGTAAAAACGCTCTAACGCTGAAAAATGTGGTAAACTGCCGCAAACCAGTGTTTTTGGATGTTTTTTGATCAAAAAAATTAAGTTTTTTGGTAAAAAAAGCTAAAAACGCAAACATGGAAAAACGCTGCAAAACGCCTCTAAACACTAATGCAAAAATGCTAAAAAAAGCTGAAAAACTCACATTTTTAACATGACTTTACACAGCCAATGATACCAGCGTTATCAAAATGTCCCGTGTGCGTGACTGTAATGAACATTTTTTTGGCTGGAAAAAAAAACAGGACTAGAGGGTTTCTAGAGGAGTTTTTTTTAGCTGTAAAACGCTTTAATGCTTTAAACCGCGGTACAACGCCACAAACCGGCGCTTTTGGACTTTTTTTGACCCCCCCCAAAATTTTTTTGGGTAACAAAAATCTAAAAACGCGGGAAAATGCCGCTAATCGCGGCTAAACGCTAATGCAAAAATGCTAAAAAAAGCTGAAAAACTAACGTTACCAGTGTTATCAAAACGCCCCGTACACACGATAAGAAAATCGTACGAAAAGTTTTGTGGAACCGCCGATGGAATGATTTTCTCTTCATTGATGAGTGGGATGTTTTAACTGATAACGATATTGTGAACGAAAAAATCCGGCTGAACAACAGTGAAAAATGTTGTCGTTTCGTATACGAACGACCAATTTTCTATGCGGCGGTAGGACGGTCGTATGAAGAAAAAATCTGTCAAGCGCTATCACGCATGAGCGGAAACAGAAGATGACCCGGATGTTTATGTCCGAAGAATCTTCGTAAACACAAACAAAAAATCCAAATGTTAAAAGTAGATCGGCCGAATGAGATGATGAAACCAGAATTGTGCAGATCAGGGTGGATAAAATCAATGATTTTTAAAAAACTATTTAAAAAATCAGATTTTTTTTATTTAAATAGAATTTTTTTTCTTAAATCAGATTTTTTTTATATAAATCAGATTTTTTAAAATAAAATGCTTTTTGAGGAAAATATATTACCATCCAAAGGTTATTCCATCATGAAATAAAGATTAGTTTTTTAATTATGTAGAATGAGGCTGTATATGTTTAATGTTTTTGGTAAATAAATTCCATGAATCCATTCACAATGTCATGCTCTTCCAGAGGTTTCTGTAAGATTATTGGGCAGTTTCTCTGCCTACAAGATATTATCACAGATGTTTGGTTTACTTTTGCAGTTCTCAAAACTGAATTTGACTCAGCGGAGATCACAGGCCTCTTCTTCACAGCAAAAATGTTATAACATGAACAGAGTTAAGAAAAAGACCTTCATCCTAACTTCTACAAACCTCTGAATACAGAATCAACCCCTTCAGTGCCAAGCTTCAAGAAGTTCAGTGAATAGAATAGAAACAATATTTTTCTGATTGTTTGGAGTGGAATAGATCTGCACAAGAAGAAAGTGAAACTAAGTGTGAGGGGGAGGGGCTGACAGTCTAAGTTTCTTAAAATATATATATTTTGTTTAGCCAAATTAGTTACCAAACATGGATGTTTAAGCAAATCACATCTGCTGGAATGTTATTGTTTCAGATGAATAAATCTATTTAAATTGTTATTATTAAGGTAATGATTATTTTTCTCCTTCCTAAGTACAACAGAAAAGTTGTCCAAATATGAATGATTAACCTATTAAACTGGGGATAAAAAAACTAATATGAAAAGTTGTTATTCTAAAAATCTTCATCTACTTGTATATTAAAGTTACACCAGCAAGAATTAGTCTTTATGTAGAAAACTAGGATTTAAATCAAGCCTTACTGACTAGTGATTTAAATCAAATCCACCCTGGTGCAGATTATATTTTCTGTATCACGATTTATGTATATAGGTCATGTAATAAACGATATTATACTCATTGCTGGTAATCGTTGTGTATATCGATCGTTCTGGCCGGAAGGGCGTGGCTACAAGGTCATACGCACACCGCATCACTTCCACTTGTACGGAAGACGTCATCACTACGTATTGCCCGACGAACGATTTTTTTTAGGTATTGATGTTATTAATGTGGGCCACGATTTCAACCAATGAACGGCCGCCGGATGACTGATCCATCGATTTTCTAATTGTGTATTCCCACCTTCATTGGACAAGCCGAAGTTAGAAGCTGATTGGCTCCCATGCACAGCTGCACCGGATTCTGAGTGCTCCGGTTTTAGTAAATCTCCAGGGTTCACATATATGCGATGCGGTATATTGCATGTGATTCGCACAGGAACCGCACCGCATTCCTGCGCAAATCACATGCGAATTCTGTGCGGTGCAATTTGAGCCATACATTTTGTATGGTTCAAATCGCACTGCTTTCGCACCAAAAAGGTGCAGGACTCTTTTTTGGGTCTGCACTAGAATCGAATCGCATGGGTATTCACACCTATGCGATCCGATTCTGCACATCGCACCACATTTTGCGAACCGGTTTCGGGGTGTTGTTAACTGAACATACACACCCGCAGTGGTTCGCATGAACGGGGTGCGATTTTGATGCGGTGCGGAATTCGAACAGAAACCGCCGCCAATTATACACCGCGTCAGTGTGAATCAGGACTTAAAGTATACCCAGGGGCGGACTGACCATTTGGAAACTTGGGCACTGCACGAGGGCCCGGGGTCAGTAGGGGGCCCCATGAGATGTCCCTGGTATCTTTTTCATAGGCTTTTTTGAGTTTGGGCAAGGACACAGTGGCCCCATGATCTCCTATTGATGGCCCGGGGTCAGTAGGGGGCCCCATGAGATGCCCCTGGTACCTTTTTCATAGGCTTTTTTGAGTGTGGGCGAGGACATGGGCCCCATGATCCCCTATTGCCCGGGGGCCCCATGAGTTGTCAGTCCACCCCTGAGTATAACCTGTTTTCAGTTTTGGATAGAGATTAGAGCCAGGGCCAGATTTAGCCTCTCTGATCTGGGGGTGCAGTAAACAAAAGTCGAGGGGCATAATGACCGCACTATGCGAGTCGCTGAGAGTCTGTCATACAATGGGAAGCACTGGTATGTTCACACCTAAGCGTGTTCCGTTGCGTTTTGCAGAAACACAGTACAATCCATTTAATATGATTTCCTATGGGACAGGTTCACATCTCCATGTTTTCACCCGGTGTGTTTTTTGGGAAGGGTCAGCCCGGGCTCACACTGATGCGGTGTGGCACATCGCATGTGATTCACATAGGAACCGCGCCGCATTCCTGTGCAAATCACATGCGATTTCTGTGCGGTGTGATTTTAGCCGTACATTTTTTTTATGGCTCAAATCGCATCGCAGCCACACCGAAAACATGCAGGACCCCTTTTTTTGTCTGCACCAGAATCGATCTGATTCTACACATCGCACCGCGTTTTGCAAACCTATTTCGGGGTGTCGATAACTTAAAATACTCACCTGCAATGGTTCGTATGAACGGGGTGCGATTTTGACGCGGTGCCGAAATTGTACAGAAACAGGTGTGAATTCTGCACCGCATCAGTGTGAACCCGGGCTCATGGACCTTTTTAAATGCAAAACGTTGCATTTTTGGTTCAATAGACTTCAATGGAGACGCTGAAGAAATGCATGTAGTGCGTTTTTTACATGTTTTTGATGCATTTTGCATTAATCTGCCCAGCAACAAGATGGGGAAAACACCCCCCTCAAAACGCATCAAAAACACCACAAAAAGCACTGCAGAAACGGATCAAACACAAACTGTGTAGGTGTGAATCGAGCTGTCATTGGATCAGGGCGATTAAACAGAGCCTTTGCACCCTTATATCAGATTGGACCTATCGGAGTCTCCATTTACATCAGGAGTTCTCATCAGAGTACTCCTTTATTTCAGATTCCCATCAGAGTACCTCCTTATATCAGAGTTCCCATCAGAGGTCCCCATCAGATGTCCCCATCAGAGTGCCCCCTTACATCAATGTCCCCAACATAGAGCCCCCTTCCATGGATTGTCCCCATCAGAGTACCCCCCTTACATCAGTGTCCCCATCAGAATCCCCCTTACATCAATGTCCCCAACACAGAGCCCCCTTACATGGATTGTCCCCATCAGAGTCCCCCCTTACATCAGGTGTCCCCATCACAGTGCCCCCTTACATGGATTGTCCCCATCAGAGTGCCCCCCCTACTTCCAGTGTCCCCATCACAGTGCCACCTTACATCAGGTGTCCTCATCAGAATGTCACCTTACATCAGGTGTCCTCATCACAGTGCCCCCTTACATCAGGTGTCCTCATCACAGTGCCCCCTTACATCAGGTGTCCTCATCACAGTGCCCCCTTACATCAGGTGTTCTCATCAGAGTGCCCCCTTACATCAACTGTCCCCATCAGAATGCCCTCTTACATCAGGTGTCCTCGTCAGAGTGCCCCCTTACATCAGGTGTCCCAATCACAGTGCCCCCTTGCATGGATTGTCCCTGTCAAAGTGTCCCCTTACATCAGGTGTCCTCACCACAGTGCCCCCTTACATGGACTGTCCCCATCAGAATGCCCCCTTACATTAGGTATCTTCATCAGAGTGCCTCCTTACATCAGGTGTCCCCATCAACCAGAGTGCCCCCTTATATCTGATGTAAACAAAATCTGAAGAATATATTTTAAAAATATATTCTTCAGATTTTTTTGTAACATGTAAAAAAGTCATTTTAACATATATTTTTACATATATTTGTAAATGCAATCCAAAAATGTAGATTTGTATTTTTAAAGACATACAGTATATTTGTAATGTATTTTTACAAATATTTTCCATATATTTTGTAATAAAAACGCATTTCAACATGCAGTGTGTATATATATATATATATATATATATATATTATTTATTGAAATATATTGAATATGGACAAAATTGTAGCATTTCAAATATATTTTTCTTCCATATGGGTGAGATCTCTTCACAGGAGCTCTATGGGATTGAGATCTGGACTCATTGCTGGCCAGTTCAGTCCTCTCCAGCGCTTTGTCTAAAACCATTTCTGGGGGCTTTTTGACATGTGCTTTGGGCCATTGACTTGCTGTAAGACCCATGACCTCTTTCTTTGGTAGTCTTCAGATTTGACAGTTGACACAGATGTCCCCTGTGCCTGAAGGTTGGCTTGAATTTTTCTGGAAGCTGATCGAGATTCTTTAGCCACCATTTGAACAATCCTTCGTTGATATCTTTGATCATGTTTTTCTCTTTCGTCCACATCCAGGGAGATTAGCTACGGTGCCATGGGCTGTAAACTTCCTGACAATGTTGCGCACAGTGGACACAGAAACAGGATCTGTTAATTGATACAGGTGAGTTTAATTACAAATTACAGGAACATCACAAACTTGGAATGCAATTATTTCTTACAGTTTTGAGGTGTCAATAATTTTGCCCGGTCTGTTTTTGGGGTTTTGCATTGAATGTGTCAGATTTGGCCTTTTGTTTCTCCACATTTTTTGTGTCATACCAATACAAACAATAGAAATAATCATGGGAATGCCAAGACATTTGTGGTGCATTATCTGACAGAAATGCAAAGGTGCCAATATTTTTGGCCATGACTGTATGTCCTGCAGAACACCAGGCACACCCTCTGTTCAGACTCGATTGGTTAGCGATGAAGCATAATAAGTCTTTGGCAGAACATAGAACAATGTCTGCAAGAACTATTTTGGATCCGTTGTCAGAAGATGTGTCTGTATAATATGTTACATTTCCTCCCCTAGTTCAGTCTGATCCTCTCCATCTCCCACATTGAATTCCATTTTAATCCAGTAGTTATTGCAGTCTCACGACCACCCCATGACCAGTGCCAGGAATCCACTCAATTGCTGCATCTCCTTCCTCCCCTGCCTTGGGGAATCTCTCTTCGGGAGAGCTCCTCACTGAGTACTCGGCTGATCATGAAGAAGGGGGTCCGCCAGGCCTTTTGGCTACGTGAACCTGAGTGTGCCTTGCCCTCGTCAGGAGCCTTGTGCCCCCTGGGGAGGGGGTCAGGGAAAGGTCCTTCTTCTTCAGGAGGTGGACCATAGACACACCCTAAGGGCTTGTTTACTCTTGCTTCATTGGACATGCTTTTTAAAGCCTCAGAATGCCAGTCAAAGTACCTGTCACTAAATAAAATAGTAAGCTTACAGTCCTGTTCACACTGTTGTGTTTTCTTGGCTTCGCTTCAAAAACTATACCTCATGTTGCTTCCTTGGTGCTTCATAGAGTCCCCAAAGCCTCCACAGAAGTCGATGACAATGCTCGCTTATGGCACCTGCAGCATTTGAGGGGAGTTAGCTTTGCATTGTTTTGGAGGTATTGCAGGTATAAGATATCCCAGGATGCACTAGGAAACCAACAAGCTAGCCAGAAAGACTTCATCAGTAGTCAATTCCGGTTCATGTGTATATATTCTGGGAGTGTCTGGTGCAGAGGTCATATCTGGTGTGCAGTGTGGAGCAGCAGGAAGGTGAGAGGGGTCCGGACTGGAGTAGGGCAACTAGCAGACGGCACATGTGGTGTGCAACATGGGAACACTATAGTGGAAGGTGAAAGAGACTGGAGAGAGAGGACTGAGCGGCGAAGTATCAGCAGAGCTGGAAGACTGAAGCAGAAGAAACTAGCAATGTCACATGTGGTGCGCAGCATGGGAGCAATATGGCGGTAGGTAAGCAGGGACCAGAGAGAGTGGAGAATCAGAAAACCAGAGGATCTGCAGAGCTGGGGGTTACTACTGAGTGGGGGGTCAACAGAGCTGGGGCTATTAGTGAGTGGGGGATCTGCAGAGCTGGGGGTTACTACTGAGTGGGGGATCAGCAGAGCTGGGGATTACTACTGAGTAGGGGGTCAACAGAGCTGGAGGTACTACTGAGTGGCAGGTCAACAGAGCTAGGGGTACTACTGAGCGGAGAATTAGCAGAGCTGGGGATTACTACTGAGTGGGGGATCATCAGAGCTGGGGGTTTTACTTAGCGAGGGATCAGCAGAGCTGGGGGTACTACTGAGTGGGGGATCAGCAAAGCTGGGGGCACTACTGAGTGGGGGATCAGCAAAGCTGGGGGCACTACTGAGTGGGGGATCAGCAAAGCTGGGGGTTACTACTGAGTGGAGGATCATCAGAGCTGGGGGTTACTACTGAGTGGGGGATCAGCAGAGCTGGGGGTTACTACTGAGTGGGGGATCAGCAGAACTGGGGGTACTACGGAATGGGGGATCAACAGAGCTGGAGTTACTACTGAGTGGGGGATCAACAGAGCTGGGGGTACCACTGAGTGGGGGATCAACAGAGCTGGGGGTACCACTGAGTGGCGGATCAACGGAGCTGGCAGTTTTACTGAGTGGAGGATCAGCAGAGCTGGGGGTACTACTGAGCGGGGGATCAGCAAAACAGGGGATACTACCGAGTGTGGCATCAGCAGAGCTGGGAGTACTACTGAGCAGAGCATCTGGGGATCTGCTGAGTGAGGGTACTAATGAGCTGGGTTCCACTGGGCCCCTTTTAAACAAAGAGAAAATCAACACACAAAGGGCTTTAGCCAGGCTTCACTGACTCTTCAAAAAGCACCACAGAAACATCAAAAACACATCAAAAAAGCACATTGAAGTAGTATGTGATTTAATGTGTGTTAAAGTCAAAGCAAGTGTAAATGAGCCCTACAGTAAGTGCACCTTTTGTGAGTGTTCACATGGACTTTTTTCACTTACCAGTGTTTAGGTTTTGCACACCCATGATGGGCTTAAAAAAAAAAAATCTCTTCACTGCAGTACATAGGATCGGGATTTCCCATTCCTACTCACAAAACCCTCAACTAAGCCCTACCTACCTCTGAGGAAAGAATTTGGGGTGTCCTAGTGGACAAGGAAGGAATAAACTCATCACACCACCCCTTGGCTCCCAGTCACCTTCCAGTAGGATAGACACTGACAACAAACTATAGAAACACATGTAGCCCTACCATTGTAGGGGCCACTGGTAATAGCTGGTTCTTCCCAAATAGTACAGAGGCTGCCCACCACCACGACCATCAGTCCACACACACTGGCTCCAATAACTCTAAGGGCGGTGGTCTCCAAACTGTGGTCCAGGGGCCAGATGTGGCCCTTTACTTGCTTTTATCTGGCCCTTGGGGCACTATTCCTCCAACTGACACCAATGATGGGGCACTATTCCTCTCACTGACACCAATTATGGGGCACTATTCCTCTCACTGACACCAATGATGGGGCACTAGTCCTCTCACTGACCCCAACATTGGGACACTATTCCTCCCACTGACACCAATGATGGGGCACTATTCCTCTCACTGACACCAATGATGGGGCACTATTCCTCTCACTGACCCCAACATTGGGACACTATTCCTCTCACTGACACCAAAAATGGGGCACTGTTCCTTTCACTGACACCAACGTTGGGGCACTATTCCTCCCTCTAATACTAAATATAGGACATTGTTAACCCCCCCACTGGCCACATTCTGGCTCTTCTTGGGGCATTATCCTTTCCACTGACACCAATAATGGGGCAGTATTCCTCTCGCTGACACCAATGATGGGGCACTATTCCTCCCACTGATACCAATGATCGGACACTATTCCTCCCACTGACACCAACGCTGGGGCACCATTCCTCCAACTAACACCAATGATGGGGCACTATTCCTCTCACTGACACCAATGATGGGGCACCATTCCTCCAACTGACACCAATGATGAGGCACCATTCCTCCAACTGACACCAATGATGGGGCACTAGTCCTCTCACTGACACCAACACTGGGGCATTATTCTTTCCACTGACACCAACGTTGGGGTACTATTCCTCCCTCTAATACTAAATATAGGGCATTGTTAACCCTCCACTGGCCACAGTCTGGCTCTTATTAAGTCTGAGGACAGTAAACTGGCCCTTTATTCAGAAGGTTTGGTGACCCCTGGTCTAGGGGATGTCTTTGATATTTATTGCTTGAAGAACTCTAAACAGGAGAGGGGTTAGGGTGGGGGATACTCCATAATGCTGCACAGTAATAGGCTTCTCTTTTCTAGGCTCACACTCCAGAATCTCTCTGAGGACCGAGCTACCTCTGGCACGTACATACGAAATGCACGCAATTCCCAGGAATCAACTTGGGATCATTACTCACAAGTCCCCAAAAATCAACTTGGGATCATTAATCACAAGTCCCCAGGAATCAACTCGGGATCATTACTCACAAGTCCCCAGGAATCAACTCGGGATCATTACTCACAAGTCCCCAGGAATCAACTCGGGATCATTACTCACAAGTCCCCAGGAATCAACTCGGGATCATTACTCACAAGTCCCCAGGAATCAACTCGGGATCATTACTCACAAGTCCCCAGGAAAGCTGCACATTTTTCAGCTTCCTCCGCACGCAATCCAGTGAGTGAGACAATCCTTCACCAGATCCGATCCCTATAGTGAAGTCCCACAGCCAGCTCCTCAGGAAGATCACTCCAGGCCTTCAACTCTGACACCTCAATAACAGCTACTCAGTCCACAGGCTGTCTCAAAGGGGCAGCATCCCCTAAGACGAGGAACCCTCCTGGGAAGAGAGAACAATGAGGGAAACAACCCTTCTCCAGACCAGATCCCCATTAGCAGGGGTTTCAAATGTCATTTCATCATGGCCCTCATCAACATTATGGTTGCCCACAAAAGGCCAGTTGTATCTGCCAGACTATATAAATGTATCTTCTCTTTATCAGATTACATATTTGCCGCTCCTTTCCATTATTACAGGTTTCAGTAATAAATTAACCCCCCTGGCGGTATTCCCGAGTGTAGCTCGGGGTAAAGTTTCAGCACCACAAGCGGTAACCCCGAGCTACACTCGGGAATACACTGCAGCGTTGCTCCGGGATCCCTCCAGCACTTACCTTGTCCTGCGCTCCCGCGATGTCCCCCCTGCAGTGTCCCCGGCCATCTCCTCTGGGTTCCGTTCCCTGCGACGTCGGGACGTATGGGGACCGAACTGGCGGGAAATTCAAAAATGTGAAAAAGTGACATTCACTAAATACACTAAAATCACATAGTATAACATTCCTGTATCAAACCATTTCACATACATGTTGTCCCGAGTGCTTTGTCCTGCGCCCTGCCTGCATTTTTTCCGCCCCTCTCTCCCCGCAAAGAGAGACTGACACCGTCCAACACCACCATCCACTACCATTGTCCCCTCCATACACCAGCCGCCCCCCCCCCCCGAAAAGAGAGAGAAAGACACTTACCTGCACAACTCCGGACATCCCCAGGAACGAGAGTCAGACTTTGCATACACCATCAAGCAGCCTGCAGTCTTTCCCACCTGGTCCCCATGCTGCTTGTGTCCCTTCTTCCGTCTCTTCTTCCAGGGGGCAGTGCTGCCCCCCCGAAAAATGCCGCCCTAGGCAAATGCCTTGTTTGCCATGTGGTAAATACGCCCCTGTGCACATATAGACTGTAATCAGCGTTTTTTGGCTGGAAAAAAAACCCAGAACTAGTGGGTTTCTAAAGGAGTGTTTTAGCAGTAAAAGTTGAAAAATGTGGCAAAACACAGTAAAATGCCGCAAACCAGTGTTTTTGGACTTTTAAACAAAAAAAAATTTTCTAAAAAAAACAAAACGCTAAAACACGCAAACGCAGAAAAACGCAGCTAAACACAACAAAAATGCAAAAACGTTAAAAAAAAGCTGAAAAACTCCTGTTTTTAACGTGACTTTACACAGCTAACGTTACCAGCGTTATCAATACGCCCCGTGTGCATGGAGCCATACAGGGATCAGTGCTAATAAAAAGCACTGACAGTGTACTAATGGCACTGGACAGAAAGGGGTTAATGTGAGGAGCGATCAAAGGGTTAACTGTGTGCTGTGTGTGTTTTACTGTGTAAGCACACTGCTGTGTATGGCTCTGCTGTGCAGAGCCATACAAAGCAGCATGCTGGTTCTGACAGGGGAGAGAACTGTGTTGTCTACATACAGATCTCTCCCCTGTCAGTGTTCCTCAGCGATCGCCGGGCACCGGTGGGGAATCTCTGTCTGGGACCCGGGTGGATCAAAGGGTTAACTGTGTGCTGTGTGTGTTTTACTAGGGACACATGCCGTGCAGAGCCATACAAAGCAGCCTGTTTGTGCTGACAGGGGAGAGATCTGTGATGTTTACATACAGATCTCTCCCCTGTCAGTGTTCCTCGGCGATCTCCGGGTGCCGGTGAGGAATCTCTGTCTGGGACATGGGTCGATCAAAGGGTTAACTGTGTGCTGTGTTTTACTAGGGAGACATGCCGTGCAGAGCCATACAAAGCAGCCTGTTTGTGCCGACAGGGGAGAGATCTGTGTTGTTTACATACAGACCTCTCCCCCGTCAGCTCCTCTGATGATCACTGAGTCCCAGCTGAGAATCGGCAGCTGGGACCTGGTGATTGACATGCCGAGGAGCCAACAGCAGCGCAAATAGGGACCCGGAAAAACAAAATCACACACACACACATATATATATATATTTATACACGTGATTTTGCACATCCCTGCCGCCCTGTAGCAGTACTGCTATAGGGTGATCGGGAAGAGGTTAAACAACGCCCACGTTGCGCCGTGACACTCTTCACGCGCCACATTTTAAATTTTTTTAACGATCGATGCCTAGTGCCCACTTTTGATCTTGCACACGGGCCCATTGATTTCATGATACGCCCCTGAGCTATACACAATTGTTTTGCTGTCATTTCTATTTTAGACTGGATGGGTTGTCCTACAAGGCGAGGGTTCCCATATACGTTGAGCCCGGGTTCACATATCTGCGGTGCGGTATATCGCATGTGATTCGCACAGGAACCGCACCGCATTCCTGTGCCAATCACATGCGATTTGTGTGCGGTGCGATTGGAGCCATACATTTTGCACCGCACCAAAAACGTGCAGGACCCTTTTTTGGGTCCGCACTAGATTCGGATCGCATGGGTATTCACAACTATGCGATCCGATTCTGCACATCGCACCGCGTTTTGCAAACCGCTTTTGGGGTGTTGTTAACCTAGTAGACACACCCGCATCGGTTCGCATGAACGGGGTGCGATTCTGATGTTGTGCGGAATTCGCACAGAAAACGCTGCAAATTCCGCACCGCATCAGTGTGAACCCGGGGCTAAGGCACAGAAATGATCTACGATGAACTGAATTGATTAAAAGTCATACAAAGAAACAGATGCAGGCGGTGAAGAAACGCTCAGACGTTTACAGAGCTGAGATCCTGTCCTGTGCACAGATTTACAGCCGAAGGATATTGTCCGTGTGATGTCACTGCGGGTAAATTGCGCCCGGTTTTGTTTCGGAATACAATAAGGGGAAGGGGTTTGCGAGAGGATCCTTGAATAACCCAGGGATACCAGGACTCGAGAAGAATGACGGGTCTGAACATTTACTACTTTCCTGCCTTCTTCTTCCTACCAATGTGCCAACTTCACATCCTTTAGGCTGTGTATCCCTAATAAAGGCAAGCATGTGTTTCCAGCCTACATTGACGCCAATGCTCCTGTGTGTTGGCAGACAGGAAAACGAGTAAGTACTAAAAACAAAAAAAAACAAAAAAAACCCAAAACATCGCGCTATTCTTAAACCCTAAATGATTAAAGAAACAAAAAAAAATTGAATAAAGAAAAATAAAGAAAAAGTTAAAAAAAAAAAAAAATATATAGTGTTTTACAGATACCTATTGACTAGAATATGTATCGCATGAAAAAAAAAATAAAGCTTAGATGATCAAAGCAAAATCAACTGAAATACAGAATGAACACCTCGGTTAACGAATTTTGAAAATAATGCCTCGGTTTACGAAACAAAAAAAAAACCCAAAACAAAACACCGCGCTATTCTTAAACCCTAAACAATTAAAGAAACAAAAAAAAAATTGAATAAAGAAAAATAAAAAAAAAAAGTTATAAAAAACAAAAAAATAGCTTAGATGATCAAAGCAAAGTCAACTGAAATACAGGCGTACCTCAGTTTACGAACGCCTCGGTTAACGAATTTTGAAAATAATGCCTTGGTGTACGAAACAAAAACAAAAAAAAACAAACAAAACACCGCGCTATTCTTAAACCCTAAATGATTAAAGAAACAAAAAAAATTAAATAAAGAAAAAGTTAAAAAAAATATATATATATAGTGTTTTACAGATACCTATTGACTAGAATATGTATCGCATGAAAAAAAAATAAAGCTTAGATGATCAAAGCAAAATCAACTGAAATACAGACGTACCTCGGTTTACGATGACCTCGGTTAATGAATTTTGAAAATAATGCCTCGGTTTACGAAACAAAAAAAACCCCAAAACCAAACAAAACACCGCGCTATTCTTAAACCCTAAATGATTAAAGAAACAAAAAAATTGAATAAAGAAAAAAAAGTTATAAAAAAAAAAAATATATATATAGTGTTTTACAGATACCTATTGACTAGAATATGTATCGCATGAAAAAAAAAATAAGGCTTAGATGATCAAAGCAAAATCAAATGAAATACAGGCGTTCCTCGGTTTATGAAAATTTTGAAAATAATACCTCGGTTTACAAAACAAAAAAAAAAACAAAACCAAACAAAACACTGCGCTATCATTAAACCCTAAATGATTAAAGAAACAAAAAAAATTGAATAAAGAAAAAGAAAAAAAAAAGTTATAAAAAAGAAAAAAAATAGTGTTTTACAGATACCTATTGACTAGAATATGTATCGCATAAAAAACAAAAAATAGCTTAGATGATCAAAGCAAAATCAACTGAAATACAGGCGTACCTCGGTTTACGATGACTTTGGTTAACGAATTTTGAAAATAATGCTTCGGTTTACGAAACAAAAAAAAAAAACAAAACCAAACAAAACACTGCGCTATTCTTAAACCCTAAATGATTAAAGAAACAAAAAAAAATTGAATAAAGAAAAAGAAAAAAAAAGTTATAAAAAAGAAAAAAAAATAGTGTTTTACAGATACCTATTGACTAGAATATGTATCGCATGAAAAAACAAAAAATAGCTTAGATGATCAAAGCAAAATCAACTGAAATACAGGCGTACCTCGGTTTACGAACGCCTCGGTTAACGAATTTTGAAAATAATGCCTCGGTTTACGAAAAAAAAAAAAAAAAAAACAAACAAAACACCGCTCTATTCTTAAACCCTAAATGATTAAAGAAACAAAAAAAAATTGAATAAAGAAAAATAAAAAAAAAGTTATAAAAAAAATATATATATAGTGTTTTACAGATACCTATTGACTAGAATATGTAACGCATAAAAAAACAAAAAATAGCTTAGATGATCAAAGCAAAATCAACTGAAATACAGGCGTACCTCGGTTTACGAACGCCTCGGGTAAATGAATTTTGAAAATAATGCCTCGGTTTACAAATTTTTTTCGCTATACAAAGTAAGTTTCCCCAGGATGCATTGTGCCTGGGAGGTTTATAGCGCTGGCCCCGTGCCTTTAAAGTGCACTTAATAAAGAGTTTTGAACAGATAAAACTCTTTTTTAACTTTTTTCTGACCTCCGGAACGGATTAATTCGTTTTCAATGCATTTACGAATTCATTTTTAACCATGTCCCTGTACAGTATTTATGCCTTTAAAGTGCACTTTATAAAAATTTTGACCAGATAAAATACTTTTTTTTTACTTTTTTCTGACCTCCGGAACAGATTAATTAGTTTACATTGCATTTACAAATTCATTTTTAATCATGTGTATTTATGCCTTTAAAGTGCACTTTATAAAAAGTTTTGAACAGATAAAATACTTTTATTCAACTGTTTTCTGACCTCCGGAACGGATTATTTGGTTTTCAATGCATTCATATGGGAATATTTCGATGCATTCCTATTTGCAATACGAAACGTCCCGCAGAACGCATTAAATTTGTAAACCGAGGTACACCTGTAAATGACATTTAACCACTTCAGCTCCGAAAAGGTTTTACCCCCTTAATGACCAGGTTGTTTTTTTGCTATTCAGCAATGTGCTACTTTAAAGTGGTTGTATAGGCTGAAGGTTTTTTACTTTCATGTATTCTATGCAGGAAGGTAAAAAACCTTCTGAGTGCAGCAGTGCCCCCAGCCCCCTCAATACATACCTGAGCCTAGTGGCATCCAGAGGCAGGTGCAGGGGGTGCAGTCCGCACTGGGTGACACCGACTGCACGGAGTGACACCTGACCCGCTCCACAAAAAGGTAAGTTGTAAAGCAAGCCGACAATCCCCGCAGGATGCATTGAATGTGCGGATTGAGCATAATGGATTGGAGTCCGATCCATTATGCTCAATCCGCAGATCCGATCCATTTTGCGGGCATCGTCGGAGGGGGGTGTTACCGCACCGGGTGACACCAACCCTAGGGACGCCTCTGCCTGAGCCTCATCGCGATCCAGCGATGTGAATGACAGCCTTGATTGTCCCAGGTCTCTGCCTCCTCATTGGCTGACACAGCAAACGGGAGCCATTGCTGTCAGTCACAGCCAGGCAGCAGAGGGAGCAGGGCCAAGCTGCAGCTCCGTGTTTGAATGGACAGACAGAGCAGCGGGTGCCCCACAGCAAGCTGCTTTCTGTGGGGACACCCAACAGTCAGGAGGAGCCAGAAGAGGGGGACTCAAGAAGAGGAGGATCCAGGCTTCTCTCTGAAAATCCGCTGCACATAGCAGGTAAGTATAGATATGTCTGGTATTAAAAAAAAAAAAAAATAGGACCTTTAGTCCTCATGCACACGGGACATTTTTACAGCGGCTCTTTTTGGCGTTTGACATTTTTTTCTACAACCAGTAAACCCCCCAGCATGTTATCCTATGTGTCCATACACACATAGACTGGAATCAACTTTTTTTGGTGGAAAAATACCCAGGACTAGTAGGTTTCTAGAGGAGATTGTTTAGCTTTAAAAACGCTCTAACACTGAAAAACGCTGAAAAATTTGGTAAAATGCTGTAAACTGCAGCAAACTGGCATTTTTGGATTTTTTTTAATAAAAAAATTATGTTTTTTGGTAAAAAAAACAGCTAAAAGCGCAAATGTGGAAAGACGCGGCAAAACGCCTCTAAACACTAATGCAAAAATGCTAAAAAAAGCTGAAAAACTCACATTTTTAACATGACTTTACACAGCCAACGATACCAGCGTTATCAAAATGTCCCGTGTGCATGAGAAGCATTTTAACTGCCAATTGCTCAGTCATGCAACGCTGTACCCAAACAAGGTTTATCACAGTTTTTGCACACAAATTTAATTATTTATTTCAGGTACTTATATATCGCTGTCAATTTACACAGCACTTTACATATATATTGTACATTCACATCAGTCCCTAACCCTCAAGGGGTGTACAATCTAAGGTCCCTAACTCATATTCATACATACACATACTAGGGACAATTTAGACAGGAGCCAATTCACCTACCAGCATGTCTTTGGAGTGTGGGAGAAAACTGGAGTACCCAGAGGAAACCCACACAAGCACAGGGAGAACATGCAAACTCCATGCAGGAGGTGCCATGGTCAGAAATCGAACCCATGCTCCATTTACTGCAAGGCAGACGTGCTAACCACTAAGCCACTGTGCCGCCCCGAATAGAGTTTTCTTTTGGTGATATTTGATCACTATTGGGTTTTACATTTATTGCGAAGAAAGACTGAAAATTTTGGGGGGAAAAAACAATATTTTTTACTTTCTGCTATAAAACATATCCAATTTAAAAAAAAAAAAAAATCAAATTTCTTCATAAATTTTTGCCAAAAATGTATTCTGCTACATGTTTTTGGTGAAAACAAAAATACCAATAAGTGTACAGTATATTGATTGGTTTCTAATTAAAAGGTATGCGCTAATAACAAACTTATACAAAGGTGTAGATCATCATCCAAAATACATTAGTGTTTTAAATAAATAAATATAGTGTCCAAACATAAATTAGTGTCCAAAAAATATATACTGTATATATCTTCAGTGACTTGAACCAATTGTGAAAAAACCATCACCAAAGGAGATGAAATGAACTCACCAGAGCTAATGGCTGGTCAGATTATAAACCAGCAACAACGCTTGTGCTCTGGGAGCAATGAACCCGATGTCCAAATAGATATGGTGATGTTTCAGACACTTCCGGATAATAATAATCACAGACAAACAACTTTGCAGCCCAAGCTCTTATGATGAACTTCTCCACGCTCTCATACCTCCATGAGAGCATGCAGTACACTCAGGGACAAAAAAAGAGAACCTAATGGTGCAATACGTTTTTTTCATTTATCTCTTTAACCTCCCTAACGGTATTCCCGAGTGTAGCTCGGGGTAAAGTTTCAGTACCAAAAGCGGTAACCCCGAGCTACACTCGGGCTTACCATGCGGTGCTGCATAGGGAGTCCCTCCAGCACTTACCTTGTCCTGCGCTCCCACGATGTGTCCCCTGCAGCGTCCCCGGCCATCTCCTCCGGCCGATGCCGGCATCCAACTCCTGTGTTCTGGTCCCTGTGACGTCGGGACGTACGGGCGCCGCCGGCGGCGGGAAATTTGAAAATTTAACAATTTAATTTAAACAAATTTTACATAGTAAAACATTGCTGTCTCAACCCATTTCACATACATTTTGTCCCGAGTGCTTTGTCCAGCGCCCTGTCTGCATTTTGACTGTTCTTTCTGCCTGGAAACTGAGAAACGTCCATGGCGTCCAAAAAGCGTCCCTTTAGGTCAGACGCGGTTTTAGACCGGCTAGAGAACAGCGATAGTAAATCAGAACCACTTGCAGAATTGAGTGATAATGATTCGTGGGGGAAATTCCTCATCAGACACTGAAAACGATTCTGCGACTTTGCTCAGCGATGTGCGAACTTGGCGCTCTATTTCACATTTCAGTGTTTTTGGTTTGATTATATTATTGAATTAAATGTATTATTATTATATTATTATTTTTTATCATTATTTATTAAATTATAATTTATGATTTCGTGTTTCAAATTTTATCATCCCCGGGATGTTTACTAGACTCTTGTTCGGACAGGTTTCAGTGAGTCATTCCTAAAAATTACAGGCCTACAATAAAAAAATACATATTTCCATGCAAAATAATGGTACCGCTTTCAGCACCAAAAATCTGAAATAATCATACCGCCAGGGAGGTTAATAAAAAAGGTATAAGGAAACTCACAAACAAGGTGTCCAACAGACCCCAGCTTCAATCGCAAAAAAGGGTTGAGATACAATTACCGCTCACCGCGGATTTCTCCCATACAGCACAGAACAGCAAGGCTCCCTAGCGTCCACATCGAGTAGGCCACGCCCAACCGGTTTCGTCACACCGACGTCATCAAGGGGCGGTCAATTGGGGCGGTCAATATTGATTAGTTTGTTTGAAAGTTATGGCGTCTACAAACTATGGTATAGATACTGGAATTTTTATTTATTTATTTTTTATATACTACTTAGGGGGAAAAGAAAGATATACCTAGAGGAAGCAGGTCTACCGAAATTAAGAGAAATAGAACTGAACTCTTTAGAGGAAGAAATAACTTCAGAGGAAATAAAAATAGCGTTAATAAGCATGGCGGGAGGGAAAAGTCCGGGTCCGGACGGATACACAGTTAAATACTATAAAAAATATATAGAGCTTTTAATACCCAAGATGAAGAGTTATATGAACGCCTTGGGGAATGGAATGGAGATGAGGGGAGAATCGTTACAGGCTAATATAGTATTGATTCAGAAGGAAGATAAAGATCCCTCGCAATGTGCGAGTTATCGACCAATAGCGCTATTGAATGTAGACACTAAAATATTTGCAAAGGTGTTGGCAAATAGGCTAAAAGAACTATGTACAAGAAGTGGTAAAAAGTGCCTTAGTAAAAATCAACAAGCTGCTATGCACAAGATAGGTACCAATGACCTATGGAATAGACAATATATGTGGAAGGTGCAGCGCTTATAAACAATATATATGCAAAAGTCCCTGGTGGATCAAATAATAAAGGATATGGGGTAGTCCCGTAAAAACAAATAAATATAAATAGTTGAGGTGACTTTGATATCCGTGTAGAGGTGGTAATGAAATGCGCACTCACCGGACGCGCATATTAAATGTGCCTTGTGTATAATTATCCTGCTGCCAGGTGATGGGTGGTCTTCCCTCTATGGGATCCTAGGTAAGTTGTCCTCCTCAAAAGGTCCCCCTATATGGTCCTAGTGGATGTTGTCACTCCGAATGGCCTGGGTGGTATGTAGTAATCCGTTCTTGGAGTAAGTCTGTGGACTAGAGCACTCCCCCAGGGGGCGACAAGAACACTCCCATAGTGTAGTATGTTAAACCCAAATTTATTTATTAAGGTGTATCAGGTAAAAAGTATACAGCATTGCAGGCAGTAGTCTGTAAAGGGACTGACCAGCTGGTAATTAAAGATGGCCGCCGGAGCTCCACGTTACTCCGGCGGCGTGACGTCACGGCGTGGTGTGGCTCCTCCTAAAGGTTACTACATACCACCCAGGCCATTCGGAGTCAACTATTTATATTTACTTGTTTTTACGGGACTACCCCATATCCTTTATTATTTGATCCACCAGGGACTTTTGCATATATATTGTTTATAAGCGCTGCACCTTCCACATATATAGGCTAAAAGAACTGATGCCGGAGTGGATACATAGAGATCAGGTGGGGTTTGTTCCAGGAAGAGAGGGTAGAGATAACGCTCTGAGATCACTGCTGCTTATACAAGAGGGTAAGAAAGGGAAAACCCCAATGATGCTGATGTCGATAGATGCCGAGAAGGCATTTGACAGAGTAAGTTGGGGTTTTATGATGGGTAACCTGGAAGCGTTAGGTCTGGGAGACAGAATGAGAGGGTGGATTGGAGAGTTATATAGAGGGCCTGCCGCCACCATAATGGTAAATGGAGGAAGATCAGAGTATTTTAAGATGTCAAATGGCACAAGACAGGGATGTCCATTGTCTCCACTGTTATATGTGTTATCACTGGAGCCCTTGCTGTCTAGGATTAGGAAGAATATAGACATAAAAGGAATAAAGATAGGAGAGAAAATAAGGTAGCGGCGTATGCGGATGATGACTCATCCACCTCACCACCCGCTCCACCTCTGCCACCCCCCTCTGCCTCTCCCTCCACTGGCTCCCGATTGCCCAACGCATCAAATTTAAACTCCTAACCCTGACCTACAAAGCCGTTCACAACACTGCCCCTGACTACCTCACCAACCTGATCCCCAAGTACCGCCCTACCCGTACCCTTCGCTCCTCACAGGACCTCCTTCTATCCTGCTCCCTGGTCTCCTCCTCCCATGCACGACTGCAGGACTTCTCCAGGTCCTCCCCCATCCTCTGGAACTCACTGCCCCAATCCATCAGACTGTCGCCTTCCTTCTTCACATTCAGGAGCTCCATCAAAACCCATCTCATCAGGGAAGCCTACCCCACCCTCACCTAACGGCCATTCTCCCTCTTTCCTCCCACCCCTCATTCCCCTCAGCCACTTCCTACTGTACCTTTACCCCCTCCCTCCTAGATTGTAAGCTCGAAAGAGTAGGGCCCTCTTACCCCTCGTACGTTTGTTGTTGTTGTACTGTGCCATGTATTGTCCCCCCTCTATTGTACAGCGCTGAGCAAACCCTTTGGCGCTATATAAACTCGTAATAATAATAATAATAATAATAATTTGATGTTCTATGTAGGAAATCCCAGAACATCACTTCCAAATCTAATGAAAGCATTGAGAGAGTATGGAGAACTGTTGAATCTGAAAATAAACCCGACAAAGACTGAATGTCAGGGATGCGGGTGTGACCAGAGGTGTGTGGACTGACACAGGGAAACGCAGGCTTCAGATATGGTATAAACAAGACAATTTATTAAGACTAACAATACAAACATAAACGCAGTGCACCAAACCCCAAGCTAACACAAATACATACAACAAGGTGAAACAAACCCAAACCTAAACTGGTATAGATACACAGGTACATACACATATAGAGCACAACGTAGTCAGGCAGGCCGGGTCGATAACTATCGGGCAGGTAGGTACAGGAGGAGCAGGCAGAGAGTAGTCAGGTCACGAGCCGGGTACAGCAACTAACGGACAGGTAGGTACAGGGGGTCAGGCAGAGAATGGTCAGGGTCACAAGCCAGGGATCAAACAGGAGAAGTCAGCAGAGGTCAGGATCAGGCAGGGTCGGCAACAAGTCAGGCAGAAACAGGAATGCAGGTTACAAGGTACAGGGGCCCATGGAAAAACACACACCAAGGCCCTGACTGCAGGTCTGGCCATCCCTTAAATACACCTGCAATCAGCTCCAGGTGATGGCTAATTGCCGAAGTGAACCTCAGGTTGTTGAGAGCACCCGCTGGCCAGCCCTGGTACTGCAGCCCACAAGGCAGGTGAGTCCCACCACTATTGGCAAGTCCATTCCTGACACTGAAATTTTAAATATCAACCTTAAAAATGGTAAAAAGGAAAAACTAAAAGAGGAATTCCCTTTCCTTTGGAGAGATAAAGATTTAAAATATTTCGGAATAAAATTATCAGCCTCAACCACGAACTTATATAAAGCCAATTATATAGCACTATTAAATGAGATAAAGGCGGAGCTGAGGAGGGTGGGAAATGGAAATCCATCGTAGATGGCATGCATAAACCTGATAAAGATGATAATTGTCCCTAAAGTATTATACAAATTTCAAATGATCCCAATTAAACTCCCAGAGACATATTTTAAAGAACTTAGGAAAATGATGATAAAATATATATGGAGAAATGAAAAACCTAGAATAGGTTACGAGATATTGACTAGAAGTAAAGAGAGAGGAGGATTGGGAGTACCAGATTTCAGGAGATATTATAGAGCGGGGATTATTGCGAGAATTTTTGACTGGATCCATAATCCGGAGAAAAGTTGGGTTAAAATTGAGAAAGCACTGAGTGGGATAAGTTTAAGTAAAAGTATTTGGGTACCAGCACAATATAGGGAATTAGAGGAGAGCACCAGCACGTATACTTTGAATGTTTTAAAAGAATGGGATTTACTACACAGACAAAAAGGGGTGGGTTTTTAATTCACAATTAATACCAATTAGGAACACAAAATATTTCATCCCGGGTATGGATAGTATAGCAGGGAAATGGATCATAAAACAGGAAGCGCAACTGAGAGATATAATGGTAGGGGAGGAAATTGGGTCATATAAGGATATGGAAAACAGAAAGGGAGAAGTTTTTAATAAGATGGATAGATTAACCTCCCTGGCGGTATTCCCGAGTGTAGCTCGGGGTAAAATGTCTGTACCAAAAGCGGTAACCCCGAGCTACACTCGGGCTTACCATACGGCGCTGCATAGGGAGTCCCTGCAGAGCTTACCTTGTCCTTCACTCCCGCGATGTGTCCCCTGCAGCATCCCCGGCCATCTCCTCCGGCTGATGCCGGCATCCGGCTCCTGTGTTCCGGTCCCTGTCACGTCGGGACGTACGGGCGCCGGCGGGAAATGTAAAAAATTTTTCAAAACGATTTTACATAGTAAAACATTGCTGTTTCAACTTATTTCACATACATTTTGTCCCGAGTGCTTTGTCCGGCGCCCTGCCTGCATTTTTACTGTTCTTTCTGCCTGGAAACTTAGAAAAGTCCATGGCGTCCAAAAAGCGTCCCTTTAGGTCAGACACGGATTTAGACCGGCTAGAGAACAGCGATAGTAAATCAGAACCACTTGCAGAATTGAGTGATAATGATTCGTGGGGGAAATTCCTCATCAGACACTGAAAACGATTCTGCGACTTTGCTCAGCGATGTGCGAACTTGGCGCTATATTTCACATTTCAGTGTTTTTGGTTTGATTATATTATTGAATTAAATGTATTATTATTATATTATTATTTTTTATGATTATTTATTAAATTATAATTTATGATTTTTTCAAAACGATTTTACATAGTATAACATTCCTGTTTCAACCCATTTCACATACATTTTGTCCCGAGTGCTTTGTCCGGCGCCCTGCCTGCATTATTACTGTTCTTTCTGCCTGGAAACTTAGAAAAGTCCATGGCGTCCAAAAAGCGTCCCTTTAGGTCAGACGCGGATTTAGACCGGCTAGAGAACAGCGATAGTAAATCAGAACCACTTGCAGAATTGAGTGATAATGATTCGTGGGGGAAATTCCTCATCAGACACTGAAAACGATTCTGCGACTTTGCTCAGCGATGTGCGAACTTGGCGCTATATTTCACATTTCAGTGTTTTTGGTTTGATTATATTATTGAATTAAATGTATTATTATTATATTATTATTTTTTATGATTATTTATTAAATTATAATTTATGATTTCATGTTTCAAGTTTTATCCTCCCCGGGATGTTTACTAGACTTTTGTTCGGACAGATTTCAGTGAGTTATTCCTAGAAATTACAGCCTACAATAAAAAAACTACATATTTCCATGCAAAATAATGGTACTGCATTCAGCACCAAAAATCTGAAATAATCATACCGCTAGGGAGGTTAAGATATTACCAACTGAAGGACTTTTTTGAGAGTCTCCCAAAGCCCATAAGAACTAGAAAAGATTGGAACCCATTTGAGAGATTATTTGAGTCATGAGGAAATGGTAGACACGGAATGGCAAAAATACACAAGATATTATTGGAGATTGACACTGACACAAAATTAATGCACATAGAGAAATGGGAAAGAAACATGGGAAGAAAAGTAGAGGAGGAGGAGAAGAGAAAAATGTTCACATTAATTCATGAAAATATTAGTATGAGGGAAGTGTAAATAAATTATAAGTGTTTGAATAGATGGCACATTACCCCTAATGTAGAGCACAAGATGAATACGGAGAGGTCACGGATGTGTTGGAGAGGATGTGGTGAGGTTGGCACGTGGTATCACATGTGGTGGGAGTGTTCAGAAATACAGGTGTTTTGGCGGAAGATAGTTTATTTAATAGGGAAAATTACTAAAATCAATATAGGATTGGATCCAGAACTATGCCTCCTCCTTATCTCGGAGCTCTCTACGAAAGTATACAAGAGTTCCGGGATATGGCATTACTTGACCGCAGCAAAGAGTCTGATCCCCAGGTTCTGGAAGAAAAGAGAGGTGCCAACTGAGGAGGATTGGATAAGTAGAGTAAATCAGCTATCCGGGACAGAAAGATTGTATTATACGACTGTCAAGGTCCTACCTTTTTACCAGAGGTTATGTTATTCCATGTGCTGGCATCCATCTTGGATTTCTGCTGAGCATGGTGGGAATCTTTTATGCCTTCAGGTCTCTGAGGTCCATCCCCCAGAGGGGTGTGGCTAATGACATATAAGCCCGTGGTCCGCACATGCTCTTTGCACTTGTGTTTTGTGTCGCTGTTACTCTGTTCTGACTCTCGTGACTCTCCTGGAATCTGACTTGGCTTGTGACCTGACCATTCTTTGTGTTCTCCTTTGATCTGACCCTCCGCTGCTGAACCCGGCTCGTGACCTGTGATTCTCGTCTGCTGTCCTGTACCGTTTTTGTCTCGTTGTTGTTGACCCGGCCTGTCTGACTACTCTATTGTCTTTACCACTAGCTACACGCCATTGGTGGAGGCCAATACCGCAGCTGGGGTGCCTCGGGGGCCGCGACCTGGTTCCTGGCTGCGTCAAGTCCATCCCCACCATCAGGGGCCCTGGTGAAGGGCAGCCTGGGACTTAGACTCCGCGCCCTGAGGGACTTCGGTCTGTGGGTGGTGGTTGTCGTCAGCCTGTGCGTTACATTGATATTAGGCCTGCCTGTCCGTTTCCCAGCTCCTGCCCTGACAACGTACGAGGACAAGTTGGAGTTGTATAATAAAAAATGGAAAGCCTGGGAAGAATATAAAGTAAAGGTGAAATATATGATGAGATAACATTCCTGGAAGTGGAATTAGAATAGGGTTTAGGAATAACAGAAAGACATGGAGTTAATGAGAGAAAAAGGAAAGTGGAGCGTGGGTGGGAGTGGGATGGTGGGGAGGGGGGATAGAGGGGAGGGGGAGTTTGGGAGGGGGGATGGTAAGAAAAGGAAGTTATATATATGGTCAAATAAATTATATAAATTACTGTTTTGATAATTATAATAATAGAAATGTTGAAATGACATGTATAAGACTTGCAAATAAATAAATATTTATAAAAAAAAAAAAAACATGTATTGCAATATGTGTGAACTAAAAATCCCTATTTTTTGGTGGGGAGGGGGGATAGAGGGGAGGGGGAGTTTGGGAGGGGGGATGGTAAGAAAAGGAAGTTATATACATGGTCAAATAAATTATATAAATTACTGTTTTGATCATCATAATAATAGAAATGTTGAAATGACATGTATAAGACTTGAAAATAAATAAATATTTATAAAAAAAAAAAACAACATGTATTGCAATATGTGTGAACTAAAAATCCCTATTTTGTGCAAAGTTTGCTACAAAGGGTTATAACAGAGTGCAGAGGGTCTATTCCGAGTTTATTAAAGAGAACCTGTTGCAAATTTGTTGTGTTGATAAAAATAAAGTTTGAAGGAAAAAAGTGTCAAAAAATAAAGTTACACCCAAGCACTTAAAACCTTCCCCCAAAAAAATGCTGAGCCTGCCCCGCCCACAAAAACAAATGCAAACGCACCCATTGGGGGTGGCTATGTACGAATATATTGCTTGCACTACACGTTACATATTGCCGTGCACATCGGAGAGCAATAATTCTAGGCCTATTATTCACATTTATCTCTAACTGATGACCTGTAGGGGCTTTTAAATCGTCACCAAAAGAAAATATAAGATATTGAATTCCGTCATCTTACTGGCGCACACCATTTTAACACCTTCCTGCTCGGCCTATAGCAGGATGAGGGCCAGGCGGGACATTCGCCGTTGTGACTGGGCGTCATATGATGTCCAGTCAAAGCAAGCCGCTGATGCAGCTGCGGGGCCGCGCAGCGACGCGACCTGTCAGCAGCTGTGGCCACGGGACACAGCCGATGACATCACTACATCAGCCCGTTGCCAGTGTCATGTGACCGCCGTGACCAATCACAGCAGATCACATATCAATTGTATATAATGGACGGCTTCCTGTCATGCCATTCATTGTATACAGTTATGTTGTTAGATGTGATTGATCAAAGCAGTCACATGATACAGACAGGGCCATTCACAGCCCATCTGTACCATGTGATCAGCTTTGCCCAATCACAGATAATCACAGCAAAAGACTGAATTAATTAATTTCATTCAGTAACAATGATTGCAAATATCAATGAAATACATCGGTATTAGCAATCATAACGTGTTAAAAAAAAAGGAAAATCCTGATCACTTGCCCAGAGTAGTTCAATGTTACTATGGTAACAATGCATTGCTTTGGTCACAGTATGTTGAAAAAAAAATATAAAAAAAAGAAAAAATAATCTAATAAAAAATGAAAAAAATTGAAAAAATAAATAAATACAAATTAAATAATTATTATTTTTATTATTTTCACCAAAGAAATATAGCAGAATAAATTTTGACCTATATTTATGAAGAAACTTTATTTATTTGCAAAATTTTATAACAGAAACGAAGAAAAGTGCATTTTTTACAAACGTTCCAGGTGTTTTTTGTTTTATTTAGCAAAAAAGAAAAAACTCAGTGGTGATTAAATACAACCAAAAGAAAGCTTTATTTGTGTGAAAAAAATTATAAAAATGTCATCTGGGTACAGTGTTGTATGACTGCGCAATTGTCATTCAAAGTGCGACAGCGCTGAAAGCTGAAAATGGCCTGGGCAGAAAGAGGGTATAAGTTCCCGGTATTGAAGTGGTTAAAGCTTGACATATTGGGTATTTATCTACTCGGTGTAACCTCAGTTTTTATATCTTACTAAAATACTGTATAAAATAATCTATTATATGCACTAAAATTAACTTAAATATATTTTTTACTGAAAATTTACACCTGATAAATATGTGTGACATAAAACATTGGAGCCTCCACCATTTTATTCTCCAGGGTGTCTGCTTTCAGAAAATATATAACATTTGGGGGTTTGAACTAATTTTCGGGCATAAAATTATTTTTTAAACATGTGTCTGGCAGTGAAATGCTTAAGGCCTGGCTCACGCCTACGCGTGGTGTGATTGATGCATTTTTCCGGAGCGTTTTGATGTACATTCTGTATTTCTGAACGTGTTGCGTTTTTTCTTTTCAACAGGAAAGTACCGAGTGTGACTTTGGAGCGACTTTACACTCTCTGGCACTCAGAGTCGCATCAAAGTAGTGCGGGAGCCTTTTCAAAGTCACTTCTGACATCATTGCTTACTACGTGTGAAATCTGTGAATGATCACCGAGGTCACATGGTACAGGGCTATTCACAACAGCCTTGTACCATGTGACAAGCTGTAACCAATCACAGCTCTCACAGTATTATCAATGGCTGCAAGAATGCAGCCAGAGAGGCGAAATCATTGCTTTTACAGCCTTTATGGGTGTAAAAGAAATCAGTGTAAAACAAATAAAAATCTTCATCACCCCCCACAAGTAGTACAGTGTCACCATGGTGACCCTGTACTGCTAGGGTGACAGTATGTCAAAAAAACTAATAATATTAAAAAATAAAATAAAAGGGTAAAATTTTTTTAAAAAATTACAATTTTTGGTTATAAACTAATTTGGGTTATTTTTTTTACCAAGATTTATGATGAAATATTATTTATTTGCAAAATGTTATAAGAAAAACACTTTTTTTCAAATTTTTTGACTTTTTCATTTATATAGCAATAAAAATTAAAATCCCAGCGGTGAATAAATACCACCAAAATAAAGTTTTATCTGTCTAAAAAAAATGGTAAAAAATTCATCTGGGTACAATGTTGCATGACCGCGCAATTGTCATTCAAAGTGTGATAGCGCTGAAAGCTGAAAATTGGCCTGGACAGGAAGGGGGCAAAAGGGGGATGGAGCTTGCTCAGTCAGGAGGACTTGGAGGAGGAGAAGAGATGTGGGAGATGGAGATGGAGAAAAGCTAAACATCCTCTTTTGGGTGAATCGGAATATATTTGTGAAGCTCCAGGGCCTCTTGGATATCTTTTTAATCTTTTTTTTTTTATCTGTGACCCCAGAGGGGACAATAGTCCTCACTTCCTGTCCCGGTGACATCCATTCAACAAGGAAGGGAAGCAGTTGTCACCGGGACAGGAAGACATGGACATGAATGGAAACATTGTCAGGCGCTGTAGCCGTTCCCTAATGTCCCATCCGGGGAGGCTGCCCCTGCTCCTGTGCGTTGGGATCGGCACTAAATGAAGAGCTGGGGGCACGTTCGACATTTTCTTCTTCGGGGTCAGAGGATCCGGCCCTGGAATTGGTATGAAGCCTGAGGCTGGCCATGACCGGGAGGAACGGGGTGAATATTAAGACTCCTCCTTGGTGCGCTGACTACTGAGCGCGTAGAAGAGCGTGGTTCTAGAGCACAGTTACCGCTTCCCGACTCTAGCACCCCAACGCACTAAGGGGCCACAACGTACAGCAATGCATGGTCATGGGTTGTGTTGGGTGACACGTCGGAGTTTCCACACATCAGGGGGCACCGGCAGCCCCTTCATTATAATGGAGCGGGGTAACCCAACGCACATTAACCGGCAACATAATGCACAGCAAAGGAACCAATGGGCCCCGAGGGTCCCTTCACACCTGTGTGCTCTGTTATTGTCCCACCACAACACCCCCCGCACAACGCCCAGGACTGCGCTACTGTGCACCAGGGTGTGCCGCAATGCAGTGGGTGGGTGCAGGGAATCGGGGGGCCAATGAAGAAATTGGGGTCCATTATGTGAGGTGCAGAGGTGTGCAGCCAGCAAAAAAGTCCTCCGCTTCTTACTGAAAAACTCACCGGACAGCTGTGACCAACGCCACGCCACGTCACTCCACGTCACGCCACGTTATGTCACGCCACGCCATCCACGGCTCCCAAGACAACCTCTCTGCTTCAGGGTCTCAGGTGTCACATTCCTCCCCGATATCGCTCTCCGGACTCCCCGCAATCATGGCCGCCCTGGAGGCGGGGTCACCCCAAGTTCGGAGCTGCATCCTCCCCTCCGCAGTCACACAGAAATCTGAAATAAACAGAAAATAAAATACATTTTGTGTCGGAATATATTTTTATTAAAAAAAAGCAAAAACAAATAATCTCCAAAAAGCAACGAGAAGCTGCTGGAGAGGCTGTGATTGGTTGGAGGTCTCTGTGGGGGAGGGGTATGGGGGAGATCTTCGTCTGGGAAGTACATTGGATACATTGTATTCTGTTTCTATACATTTCCCTCTCCAGCATATTATTGGAAAACGAGCCACACACCCTTTTCTATCATGTCTCCACCTTGTTATTACATCCAATCATGACACATCGCTTACATCTGAGCTCCTCCCACCTTACATCAGGAGGGACGTTGAATTCCTATCGCCCGATGCCGGGATATGTAGTTCTGGGTGCCGGGCAGGTCGTTTTTTTCAACCTTCAGCCCTTCTGCGGGCAAACAGAGGGCTCACCTGTCAGGTGGCAGCATTCGGGTGGCAGCGCTGCCGCTGATTGCTTCTACTCAGTGCCAGCCTCCCCCCCGTGAGGTCTCCCGAGCTCTGCTTGCCAATCTCAGGGCCCAGGACCGGCTCACCGCCATCAGCTAGAGGGGAGGGAGGAGAGCGGGACACGTCCCCTCCCCTTCTTGTCCTGATTCCGAAGTGACGTTATGATGTCACTTCCGGGTCCCCAGTGAGAGATTCCCGGCCATGGAAGCCAGGAAAGAATGTAATATGGTGCGATGTGGGGGGAGCACAGGGGGGGCATTGGGGGTCTTTCAGACCTCGGATGTCTCAATAAAGAGAACCTGTCACCAAAAATCATCACAGAGGTCCTGTACGTGATGAAAAAAAAAAAATTAAAAAAAAAGTATTTTTTTCCTAATTTTAGAAAATGAAAGTTACACCCAGCACAACCCCCCAAAAATTGAGCCCCCCCCCCTACATATACGCACATAGAAACGTAAAAACACACGCCGGGGCGCCTACGCATGAAAACGTTGATGGCGATACACGTGACATATCGCCGCGCACGGCAGGATGAGAGCGATGATTCTAGCAGCAGACCCCCTCCATACACTATACTGATGTCCTATGAGGGGCTTTAGAAGTGTCACCTATAGAGAATACGGGGGGCTGACGCTCCTCGCCATTTCACGAGCGCACACAAATGTAAGGTCTGACATGTTGGAGATCTATTTACTCGCTGCAACCTCGGCTTTTATATTTCACACAAAATATTGTCATTTATTGCTTTTTGTGCCCTAAAATGAACTTACTTGTTGGTTTTACTGACATTTTGCGGTAATATCATGCGACATACAGTTGTGACCAAAATTATTCAACCCCCAATGCTGTAAAGGGGTTTAGGGACTATAGTGTACATTTGGAATTGTATTCAGAATCAAATCCTACAAGGACGTTGTAACTACCCAAATGCAACTAAAATGACATCAATTGTTTATGTAATACAGTAGTAAATGGTTCTTATGTGGTTTCTTCATTGCCACAATTATTCAACCCCTTAAAGACTACCACTCTGAAGAACAGAGGTTCATACAGGTGCTTTCCATCAGGTATTGAAAACACCTGTGGATGTCACCGAGCAGCAATCAAGCATAATAAGCACCAATTAGGCAGCTTTAAAATGACTGTGATACTCAGCTCCTTCTAGACATTTACTGGTGTGGTTACAAACATGGTGAAGGCAAGAGAATGGTCCAGGAAGACAAGAGAAGAGGTGATTTCTCTTCACAGGAAGGGCAATGGCTATAAGAAGATTGCAAAGATGTTAAACATACCAAGAGACACCTTAGGAAGCATCATTCGCAAATTCAAGGCAAAGGGCACTGTTGAAACGCTACCTGGTCGTGGCAGAAAGAAGATGCTGACTTCGACTGCTGTGCGCTACCTGAAGCGTAGAGTGGAGAGAAGTCCCCGTGTGACTGCTGAGGAACTGAGAAAAGATTTGTCAGATGTGGGTACAGAAGTTTCAGCCCAGACAATAAGACGCACACTGCGTAATGAAGGCCTCCGTGCCAGAACTCCCAGGCGTACCCCCTTGCTGTCTCCAAAGAATAAGAAGAGTCGACTGCAGTATGCCAAAAGCCATGTGGACAAACCACAAAAGTTGTGGGATAGTGTTCTGTGGACTGATGAAACAAAATTAGAACTGTTTGGGCCCATGGATCAACGCTATGTTTGGAGGAGGAAGAACAAGGCCTATGATGAAAAGAACACCTTGCCTACTGTGAAGCATGGTGGAGGGTCAATCATGCTTTGGGGCTGTTTTGCTTCTGCAGGTACAGGGAAGCTTCAGCGTGTGCAAGGTACCATGAATTCTCTTCAGTACCAGGAGATATTGGATGGAAACGTGATGCAGTCCGTCACACACCTGAGGCTTGGGAGACGTTGGACCTTTCAACAGGACAATGATCCCAAGCATACCTCCAAGTCCACTAGAGCATGGTTGCAGAGGAAAGGCTGGAACATTTTGGAGTGGCCATCGCAGTCACCAGACTTAAATCCGATTGAGAACCTCTGGTGGGACTTAAAGAAAGCAGTTGCAGTGCGCAAGCCTAAGAATGTGACTGAACTGGAGGCCTTTGCCCATGAAGAATGGGCGAAGATACCCGTAGATCGCTGCAAGACACTTGTGTCAAGCTATGCTTCACGTTTAAAAGCTGTTATAACTGTAAAAGGATGCTGTACTAAGTACTAAGATTGAATGTCACTTGGGGGTTGAATAAAACTGATAATGCTGTGAGCACAGAAAAGACATTTGTGGTTATTTCATTATAACTGTTATGTTATATTTGTCTGACCTACAAGTGCCTCTTTAATGTAAATGTAAGCAAGATGACTGAATGATCAAAAGCAATGTCAAACTGGCCAAAACACTCAATTTCAGTGGGGGTTGAATAATTTTGGTCACAACTGTAAAACATCGGAACTGCCGCGATTTCATTCTCTGGGGTCTCTGATTTCAGGAAATATATCGTGTTTGGGGGGATTTGTGTCATCTTCAGGACGGAAATTATTGTTTTAAACGTGAACAAAAAATGCAAAAACGTCTCTGGCAGCGAAAAGGGATAAAGGGTAGGTTGGACACGCCCCTTTCCTGAGGAGCAGCCAATCCGTGCTCATTACACTGCAGGGTGTCTCCCCTCCCTGCTAGTCCCCGGGTGCGGTGCTGGAGACAGGCGGGGGAGGGGATATACAGCGCAATGGTGAAATATTATTACACGTTTAAGTCGCCATAAAGCCGACATTCCTGATATCTCCGCCCATTTATACACCGATTGGCTGAGAAGCATGTGTTATCTGGACAAGCAGATTGGGGACCCGATATAGTCCCGGGACAAGGAGTTCTTTCAAGAATTTCCACAACCCTGATCAGAGTCCCCCCCTTACATTAGTATCCCCATCAGAGTCCCCCTTACATCTGTTTTCCCATCAGATTCCCCCCCCACTTACATCAGTATCACAATCAGAGCCCCCCTTACATCAGTATCACCATCAGAGTCCCCCCCTTACATTAGTATGCCCATCAAAATCTCCTCCTTAAATGAGAGTCACCCCCCCCCCCTCCCGGGTCCAGGTGCAGTTACAGGCTGAAGATGGTGGGCGGAGCCTGTGGTGTAGAATGAAAACCCCGGATGTTCGCTGACGGTTCTCCCTCCAGGGTGTCAGTCCGGTGGAGATCACATTGTATACACCGTGTATGGAGCAAACATGGCCACGGGTTACCATAGTAACAGACACTAAGCGGTGGGTAACCAGTATCACCATCAGAGTCCCCCCCCCTTACATCAGTATCCCCATCAGAGTCCCCCCTTACATTAGTATCACCATCGGAGCCCCCCTTACATCAGTACCGCCATCAGAGTCCCCCTTACATCAGTATCCCCATCAGAGTCCCCCCCCCCTTACATCAGTATCCCCATCAGAGTCCCCCCTTACATCAGTATCACCATCAGAGCCCCCCTTACTTCAGTATCACCATCAGTGCCCCCCTTACATTAGTATCCCCATCAGAGTCCCCCTTACATCAGTATCCCCATCAGAGTCCCCCTTACATTAATATGCCCATCAGAGTCCCCCCCTTACATTAGTATGCCCATCAGAATCTCCTCCTTAAATGAGAGTCGCACCCCCAGGGTCCAGGTGCAGTTACAGGCTGAAGATGGTGGGCGAAGCCTGTGGTGTAGAATGAAAACCCCGGATGTTCGCTGACGGTTCTCCCTCCAGGGTGTCAGTCCGGTGGAGATCACATTGTATACACCGTGTATGGAGCAAACATGGCCACAGTTACCATAGTAACAGACACTAAACATTTTCCTGTAGCCGCTCTATGTTTATAGTCAGGCGGCCATTTTCTTGTAGTCTCTCTGTGTTTCTGCTCTCTTCTATGAATGGCCCTCTGATATCCATGGTGTGACAGTGGTCCATGGACTGTGCAGAGTCCCCCCTCCTATACATCATCAGTACATACAGCCCCCTCCTGCCTGTTCATCCCCAGTGCAGACCCCACACACATGGGGGGGAATTCATGAAATAAATAATATGCCATTATCCATAGCAACCAATCAGCTTCTGTCATTCAATTTTTCATCGCAGCTCAGAAAACAAAACTATAAAAGCGGCTGAGATAAAGTTGCGACAAATGTAGTCTCAGACACGTTTCATTACCGCCCCACTATTGTCTGCACCGCGAAATATCACGTCCGCCATTGGTCCGAGAGCGATCGGACTGGTCGGAGAGATTGGTATTGTCTATATTCTCCTCCTTGTGATTGTAATAAAGTTAAATAAAAATTTAAAAGTAAAAAAAAAAATACATATAAAATAAATACAAATAATAAAAACAATCTGATGTCGCCATCGCACACCCCTGATATGAAAAGCGCAGCGTAGGGCGACCCCCCCTTATGTAGACATCAGTTGTGCCGCACACGGGAGGGATCATCGCAGACGCCACACTGAGATCTGTTGACTCAACGCAACCCCATCCATTATATTTAACCACCTCCCGTCCGGCCGGAGGGTTGCAGTGCAGGGGCGGGTGGGTGTTTATAAACGGCCTCCCTGCTTGTGCGAGCTCCCTGGGAGCGCGCACAGAGGAACACCGATCGTCGGACAGAACCTCTGTGTGAGGTCCCAATCATGTGATCACTGATTGACCAATCAGTGATCACATGAGCAGTAGTAAGCAAGATGTCACTTCTGATATCATTGCTTACTACGTGTGAAATCTGTGAATGATCACAGAGATCACATGGTACAGGGCTATTCACAACAGCCTTGTACCATGTGACAAGCTGTGACCAAATCACAGTTCACACAGTATTTCTCAATGGCTGCAAGAATGCAGCCAGAGAGAAGGAGAAATTATTGCTTTTACAGCCTTTATGGGTGTAACAGCAATCAGTGTAAAAAAAAAAAAATAATAAAAATCTTCATCACCCCCCACAAGTCAGTGTCACCATGGTGTCACTGTACTGCTAGGGTGACAGTATGTAAAAAAAAACAAAAAAAAACCCATAAATAATTTAAATAATTTAAATAAATAATTTTTATAGAAAAAATGTTTAAAAATTATAATTTTTGGTTATAAAATAATTTGAGTTATTTTTTTTTTTTTACTAAAAAGATAACGGAATAAATTTTGGCCAAGATTTATGATGAAATATTATGTATTTGCAAAATTTTATAAGAAAAACGCTTTTTTCAAAATTTTTGGACTTTTTTATTTACATAGCAAAACAATAAAAATCCCAGATGTGAATAAATACCAGCAAAATAAAGTTTTATCTGTCTTAAAAAAATGCTAAAAAATTAATATGGGTACAGTGTTGCATGACCGCGCAATTGTCATTCAAAGTGCGATAGAGCTGAAAGCTGAAAATTGGCCTGGACAGGAAGTGGTTAAAAAAAAAATTTTGAATATAAAATTGTTTTGTTTGCACTAAAGTGTAAAACATTTTTTCCCTAAAAAATCTACGTTTGATAAATAACTGCACAAATATCATGCAAAATAAAAAATCACAACTGCCGCCATTGTATTCTGCAGGGCCTCGCCTTTCAGAAAATATATACTTTTTGGGGTGTTTACAGCCATTTCTGCTGATTATAACATGGGTGCCAAAACCTTGTAAAAGTGCCCTGGCAGGGGAGGGGTTAAGTCATGTAGGCGGAGCTTATTATCAGGCTGCAAGCAGATTTGAATTGATCAGTTACAGAGCTAAAAATAGAATGGTCCTCCTGCTGGTAAAGCTGTGTAACTGCAGTCTACAGCCAGGAATACACGGATTTATGATGGGCTGGAGACAGAAAACATGGAGAAAACGGGAAAAAATCCGCAAAGATGTCTCCTATTCCTTTTATTGGTCAAATCATTGCTAAATAAACCCCCATAGAAGGCCCAATGGCTCTCGTGTATAGACTAGCCTGGTCTGGCAGCCAGCCAGCAAGGTCATGTGACCTCAGTTGCAGTGTGATGTCATCAGGGGGCGGAGCCAAGGGGTAAAGCCACAAGGGGCGGAGCCAAGGGGTAAAGCCACAAGGGGCGGAGCCAAGGGGTAAAGCCACAAGGGGCGGAGACAAAGGGTAGCTCAGTCTGTGAGAGTACTTCGAACGAGCAGGAAGCGGAAGTGGTTTCTCTGCCGCGTTGCGAATTCTCTCACAATGACTTTCTTCCAGAGATTTAAAGGCTACAAGGCCAAGAATCTTCTGAACACCAACCAAGAAGATTGCGTTGCATTGCTGAGTGTGCGCTCATTAACTGAGGAGCACCGGATAGAGGCACCGCCTCCAACGACCGCCCCTAAGAGGGGAGGAGCCAGGACAATAGGGGAAAAGGTCAGGGCCGCCTTTCGTAGGATCTGGCCCCGCCGACGCCCCAAAATCCATGAAGAAGAAGAAGAAGGTAAGTAGTATGATCATCAGATATAGAATGCAGGGACACATCAGGGAGGGAGGGATATATATATTTTTTTTCTTTCCCTTTTTCATATATATATATATACACACACATATTTTTTTTTATTATTTAATATTTTAGATTATGTATAAGAAAAAAAATGTTTTGTATATCTACATTTATTTTCATATATATATATATACATTAGAAAAAATATATGTGTGTATATCTCTCTCAATATATATATATATATACACTGTATTAGGACTCCCCTCCACATGATGGATAGTCAGGAGCTGTGAATACAGTATATCTGTAGACAGGTATATAGACATTGGGGGGGGAGGGGTCACCTCTATATATACATTCATTAGTGGGGTCACTGAATAGAAGAGGGAAGGGGAAGAATTAGAACCCATCAGGTCCCCGTTAGCGAGATTCACCCTCTCTAACAGTCCTGATCACCGATCTCACCGGGATAGAAAGTGATGGAAGATCCACCAGGACAGGAAGAGAGGAGAAATCTCCCGATGGGGACACAGCTTCTGGTGACAACTGTCCAGGAGGGGGATGGGCTCACTCAGGGGAGGTTTCTTCGCTGAGTCCCCAGAACAGAAAATGAAGGGAAATCTCTCTACGGGGACACAAATGACAATAACAAACTGACTGAGGTTCTACTATTCCCTCCTCCCCCCAAAATCGGGGAACAAGTTTTGGCTTTAGAAATATTTGTTACAATATAGAATATATTATATATTCCAGTGACTGCAGTATCTATGCGCAGTGTATTCTGGAATTAGGCTCAGACATGGTTTCCCCAGGACCCTTTAGGCCACGCCCTATATTGAGCGCGATGTCTCCATGGCCACACCTATTTTTAGCACATCTGGCACCACGTCTCACCCTATAGTTTATATAAGAAGATCCGTTTTTATGAATGGCGGCGGTAGAGCGGCGGTTTCCGTACATTTGGGAGGTGATCCTGCCGCCTCCTGTATGTTTTTTTTTTTATTTTTTTAAATCCCAAGTGGGATTTTGTATTGAAATACGGCGCCGCAGCTGTGATCAGAGCGCAGTGGGATGATCCTATTGACCTCAATGGGCAAGTTTGTGTTGATAAATCCCGATCAAACCTGCGGCGTCTGTACCGCCCCTTCTGGCTGCCATGGTAGGATTTAGGTGGGCTGCCAGAGGTGGTAAAAATGCAAATCAAACTTTCTTTTTTTTTTTTTTTTCCCACCTGTGTGAAAGGGCCCTGCCAGTGTTAAATGGTTTGTCTCTGCCCTCTAACCGTCATTTTGCTGGACAGCTTGGTCTGATAAAGGAACTTGAAAAAATAACACACTTACTGGCAGGATCACCAGGGAATGAAACTGTTACGGGGAGACCCAGAAAAACAAGACGTGTTCATACCAGTGTCAGATTGCTTCATAGAAGTCATTTTTTTTATTTTGTTCAGCGTCAGGTATGGGGATTCAGGGAAGGTGGGGGGATGGGGGGTAGCTGCTAGAGATGTCACAGGGATTTTTAACATTTCCTTGTCGGGGAATAGAGAATGGACTCCCAAACCCGCCCCCCCCCCCCCCGGAGCAGAGAACTCCCATATTGTCCATGTATATAGAGAGTCCTAATAAACGGCGACACGTAACACCAGATTGTTCCCATAATACTCATGACACATATATGTAAAACACAATCCATCTACATGTGTACAGATTCTGTGTAATATCAATGGCGTGTATAGAGCAAGAATAAAAATGACTGTTTTCCTTTCTCTCCAGGACAAATTGATGAACATCTCGACGTCAGGACACCTTACATGATGGAGGACAGACAAACACCTCCAGCAACTCCATCAACCAGTGAGGACCAGGAGACTGTACATGCCTCACCCATGGAGGAGAACGACATGCCTGTCACTCCATCCACTGAGGACGAGGATACTGTACAAGACACAACTACGGAGGACGAAGAAAAAGTCACTCCATCAACCAATGAGGACCAGGAGACTGTACAGGCCTCACCCATGGAGGAGAACGACATGCCTGTCACTCCATCCACTGAGGACGAGGATACTGTACAAGACACAACTACGGAGGACGAAGAAAAAGTCACTCCATCAACCAATGAGGACCAGGAGACAGCACTGTCTGCAACTATGGAGGACAAAGTCAGTCGATCCACTGAGGACAGCAAAGCTGAAGACAGTCCATTCACAGAGGACAAGAAATCAGCTGAATGCAGTAGCACATGGAGCATGTCCCTCTCACTCTCGTCATGCCCCAGAGAAACATCAAGCAATCTGTATTCATTCATTGAATTCACCAATGGATTTTATAGAGTGAAATGTTCATCCGTGATCAGCGCAAACCATGAGATGGCCCCACTAATCCCACCCGAAAGTGCCATCAATGACCAATCACGGGGACTCTCGTCATGCCCCAGAGAAATATCAAGCGATCTGTATTCATTTATTGAATTCCGCAGTGGTATTTATAGAATGAAATGTTCATCCATGAGCAGCGCAAATCATGAGATGGCCCCACTAATCCCATCCGGAAGTGCCATCAATGACCAATCACGGGAACTCTCGGCATGCCACAGGGCAATATTAAGAAATCTATCTGCATTCATCAGCAGCACAAACCATGAGATGCCCTCTGGCAGTGCCATCAGGGACCAGTCCTGCGTATTCTCCTTAGAAAAAATGACCTTTTATAAAATCCTTGGAAAGGGGGCCTTCGGGGTGGTCATGTTGGCCTCCCATCCCGCCATGAACCAGAAACTGGCGGTTAAATTTGTGGAAAAGAGAAAATTACTTGATTCTGGTAGTTTGAAGAGTGTTTTCACAGAACGCGATGTGCTGAAAGCAGTCGGGGAGAGTCCGCTTGTTATACATCTGTTTGCATCATTCCAGACAAAAGTAAGTCTTTTCACCTTTCAATTTCTTCATTTCTTTCCTATACTGCACTCCACTACTGATCCAGACCTCCTAAAATTGTTATGCAAATGGTGACTTTTTTGGGAAGTAAAATATACACAAGGCTAAGCAACCCCCTTCCACCTCATATGATAGTCTTCACACCTGACAGTTAGTCCCTTAGTCACCAAGTGCTGAATTGTGAGAGGCGGATGGAGTTTCACTTGTGTCCCACACCAGGTTTTCCTGAGGGCTCCAGATGTAGTGGGTGGAAAGCAGTATGGGTAAGAGCAGATCTCTTGAGTGCCTCCTACAATCCTGGAGGATGGTTAGGTAAACTGTACAGAGTAGACGTTTTAGTTAAAAAAAACACATTTTAAGAGGCTGCCATTGCAGACCTACTATTGAAATTGCTAGTTGCCTGGTAGCTTCTGGTCTCAAAACTTTGAGTCACTAAGAACAAGTCCACAGCCAGCAAGACAGTCAGGCCTACTGATCTACATAGAACTTCCAGGATGGTGAACCAAAGAAATGAATTCATTGGATCGCCAGAACAGCCAGACACAACTAGCACTGCAATAAGGATAGTCCAACAATGGCGGCCTACGTAGTTTCTCTGTCTGGTTTTCCTACATTGTGTGTGTGTGTCTTTGTCTATTCCTCCATAAAATGAAATCCTGCATGTCTATAATGTAACCTCTATCTCTTCTTTCCACACAGAATCATCTTGTCTACGTCATGGAGTGTCTGAGCAGAGGGGATCTCTTTAATGTCTTGCTTTCAAGTACATTTTCTGCTAACAGCATAAGGTAAGATCAATAACCGGGTCACTCTGGAGTCGGGGGTGACTGACCACGGAGGACAGGCAGTAGTCAGCCCCTTCACCTGAGCCCTGAACATCTATACCCCTATGTACTATAGGGGGAAGTCATTTCATCTTTAGCTTTCATTGGTTTGGGATGATTTGGGATACTAATTCATATATCTTTTTCTCCATCAGATATTTCATAGCGGAAATGCACTGCGGTCTGCAGTTTCTGCATTCTAAGGAGATCATCCACAGAGACATCAAGCCTGAAAATATCCTCTTGGATGACGCCGGCCACATCAAAATTGCCGACTTTGGCTTGTCAGTCGTCGGTGTCACAGAGACCAAGAGGATTCAAGGAGGAGCTGGAACACTAATCTACATGGCGCCAGAAGTAAGTTACTGTTTGTTATTATGAGATATAGAGAAGAGTTAAAAGAGGGGTTCACTTTTCACAAAATGAAGATTTTCTCCACTGGTGCCCTGGTTGCTCCCAATGGGTTTCCAGGCTGGAGCTATATCCTCAAAATGTGGGAATTTCTGAAATGCTTTGTAGGGGACATTGAGACCGGGTGTAGATGGCTGGCTCTGTCCGATCCAATTCACACATACAAATGGGAAAAAAGCTTCAGGAATTGCCTACCTGCTGTACTCCTCCTTCTCTTTAACATGATGAACGCTTGTAAATATTGAGCTATTGGGGTCAGTACACCTTTATCTGCCCCTTTAAAAAGGGACTGTTAAAGTGTAGACAAAAACCTTTGTTTTTTTGTTTTGGGGAATGGTTAGACCTCCTGTCAGCTTTACATAAAAGTGTCTGCGTCCCCATTGGCGACACATAGGTTCACCCTCTCGGTATTGGTGACCATTGTCACTGAGAAAGAAAGTGAGGGAAGGTCAAATGTTTTAGAGTTTTCACCAGTACATGAGGAGAAACCTTCAATGGGGGCACCTGTTTTGGGGAAAATTCTCTAAGAGAGAAATTTCCCTCAATTTGGGAGATTCCAACCAATTTCCTTTTGTATCTCTGAGAGACCTAAGGCCCCACCTTCAATATTCACAAGCTCCGCCTTTGTTTGATATGTTTTGATAACAATTTTAGGACTCCGGGGAGGCTTCATAGATGACATATACAAGCAAGGAGTCATCTTTGTCCTCTGCCTGGCCTGACAATAAGCTAATCCATCTTTCTCTCTGTTATGTTTCTACAGATCCTTCAGAAGTATCCATACTTTGGCATGGCTGACTATTACTCCCTGGGAATAATAGTCTATGCAATGGTGTGCAGGAGACATCCATTTCTTAGAGGTGGCGAGACCATCGAGCAAATAGTGTGGATAGTGACCACCATGGAACCGCAATATCCACAATACATAGACAACAACCTCCGTGACATCATGCAAAGAGTAAGTACACACATCGCTTTTGCATCTTTTAAGGGACAAAATCCTGTCCTGGTTACATATATCTTAATAAGATTTTAGAAAACACGATTTGCTATTCTTACCTACACACATTGATGTGGGTCATAGCAATACTATCCCTTAAGGGAAGGATCTGTTGTGAAGAATGTATTAAAAATGATCTTTTTATGAATCTGCAACTGCCATGATTTTTTTCCTTATGACAATGGCAGTTCAGGGGAGTTCTATATGTTGTCTGTGTAAGGATTGTAAAGGGGTTTCTATTGTTCAGATATTGTTCAGGTTGTTTCAGTGTTTTTAATTATATTTTGTTCTTCTTTACAGTTCCTTTGCAAAAACCAAGAGAATCGGATGAGGCTAGTATGTGAGATCAAACAGCACAGATTCTTAATGGGCGTGGATTGGAAGAAGACAGAGGAAGGAAAATCACCACCACCATTTCCACCAGGACATCAGATGCCTGAGGAACGTCTGGATGAAGGACTGCCAATGGATGCATTAATTCCATTTCAACTCAAGCTGCCAATAACTCAAGAGGAGCAGCAGAAATTCTACGGCTTCACCTTCGTGAGCGAGCGTCTGCTGCGCCAGTGACCACATCACCACCATTGGAAAACTGGTAACAGCAACGTGGAGCCAAAATCATCAAAGTAGAGCCTTGGATCATTAGACTCCAAAGGATCTACAACCATCTAGAGAGAGAGAGGGAAGAGAGAGAGGGGGAAGAGAGAGACGGAAGAGAGAGAAGGGGAAGAGAGAGAGGGAATAGAGGGGGAAGAGAGAGGGGGGAGAGAGAGAGGTGGAAGAGAGTGAGGGAATAGAGAGAGGGGGGAGGGGGGGGAAGAGAGAGGGGGGAGAGAGGGATGGAGGAAAAAGAGGGGGAAGAGAGAGAGGGGAGAGAGAGGGGGAAGAGAGAGAGGGGAGGGGGAGAGAGAGGGGGGAGAGAGAGGGAGATAGGGGGAAGACAGAGAGGGGGAAGAGAGGAAGGGGGAGAGAGGGGGGGGGGGGAGAGAGAGAGAGAGAAGAGAGAGAGGGGGGAAGAGAGAGGGGGAAGAGAGATTCTTATTCTTCCCCCCTAGTTGTCACAATGTAAAAAAAAAAAAAAGTGGCTGCGCAGGGCTCCGCCCACCCGGCTGCGTCACTCATTCACAGTATTCTGTGAATATCTTTGTGGCTGTGGGCTTGAAATTCTCAGTGAACCACCACGGCACTGTGGAGCGCTCAGGTAGTGCACTGTCTCTTCTTGTCAGTGTGTATCACACTGACACACTGGAGCTGGGCAGGACCCACTGGTGGAGGTAGGCAGGACACACTGGAGCTCGGCGGGACCCACTGGTGGAGGTAGGCGGGACCCACCGAAGGTAGGCGGGACACACTGGCGCTCGGTGGGACCCATTGGCGGAGGTAGGCGGGACACACTGGAGCTCGGTGGAACCCATTGGTGGAGGTAGGCGGGACACACTGAAGCTCGGTGGGACCCACTGGTGGAGGTAGGCGGGACACACTGCAACTCGGTGGGACCCACTGGTGGAGGTAGGCGGGACTCATTGGAGCTTGGCGGGAGCCACTGGTGGAGGTAGGCGGGACACACTGGAGCTCGGTAGGACCACTGGTGGAGGTAGGCTGGTTATACTGGAGCTCGGTGGGACCCACTGGTGGAGGTAGGCGGGAAACACTGGAGCTCGGTTGGACCCATTGGTGGAGGTAGGCGGGACACACTGGAGCTCGGTGGGACCCACTGGTGGAGGTAGGCGGGACACACTGCAGCTCGGTGGGACCCACTGGTGGAGCTCGGTGGAACCCATTGGTGGAGGTAGGCGGGACACACTGGAGCTCGGTGGGACCCATTGGTGGAGGTAGGCGGGACACACTGGAGCTCGGTAGGACCACTGGTGGAGGTAGGCTGGTTATACTGGAGCTCGGTGGGACCCACTGGTGGAGGTAGGCGGGACACACTGGAGCTCGGTTGGACCCATTGGTGGAGGTAGGCGGGACACACTGGAGCTCGGTGGGACCCACTGGTGGAGGTAGGCGGGACACATTGCAGCTCGGTGGGACCCATTGGTGGAGGTAGGCGGGACACACTGGAGCTCGGTAGGACCACTGGTGGAGGTAGGCTGGTTATACTGGAGCTTGGTGGGACCCACTGGTGGAGGTAGGCGGGACACACTGGAGCTCGGTTGGACCCACTGGTGGAGGTAGGCGGGACACACTGCAGCTCGGTGGGACCAACTGGTGGAGGTAGGTGGGACTCACTGGAGCTCGGCGGGACCCACTGGTGGAGGTTGGTGGGACACAGTGGAGCTCGGTGGGACCCATTGGTGGAGGTAGGCGGGACGCACTGGAGCTCGGTGGGACCCACTGGTGGAGGTAGGCGGGACACACTTGAGCTCGGTAGGACCACTGGTGGAGGTAGGCTGGTTATACTGGAGCTCGTGGGACCCACTGGTGGAGGTAGGCGGGACACAGTGGAGCTCGGTTGGACCCATTGGTGGAGGTAGGCGGGACACACTTGAGCTCAGTGGGACCCACTGGTGGAGGTAGGCGGGACACACTGCAGCTCGGTGGGACCCACTGGTGGAGGTAGGCGGGACACACTGCAGCTCAGTGGGACCCACTGGTGGAGGTAGGCTGGTTATACTGGAGCTCGGTGGGACCCACTGGTGGAGGTAGGCGGGGCACACTGGAGCTCGGTAGGACCACTGGTGGAGGTAGGCTGGTTATACTGGAGCTCGGTGGGACCCACTGGTGGAGGTAGGCGGGACACACTGGAGCTTGGTAGGACCACTGGTGGAGG